>NW_003852408.1:4483980-4488366 GCF_000181295.1 Otolemur garnettii | reverse complement strand
GGGTATTTTTAGAGAGAGTCTTGCTCTTCCTCAGACTGGTCTTAAACCTGTGAGCTCAAGCCATCCACCCTCCTGGGCCTCCCAAGTGCCGGGATTACAGGTGGGAGTCATTGTTTGCAATACTACTCTTGGACATAAATGTTTTCTCACCTTACTTAGGATGGTTTTTCTTAAGACAGATTTTCTGAGAAGTACAGGAAGTGGACCAGGAAGTATGAACACGTCAGAAATTCGCAAAATACAATCACTGAATTGCTTCACAAACCTGCTGCAAATAGTGTGCCTGTCATGTTCTCCTAAATCTACATGTCGTGGAGCCTCTGTGTTCAGTTCATGAGACGATCTTATCTTTATTTTTCTTTGATTAATAAAACAGGACTTCCTTATTTTTCCAGTTAAATATCTTTCTAATAATTAACTCTGTTTGTTCGATTTTAATGCTATTGGCTTAACTGTGCTTGATTTTTAACTTTATCTTGTTTTCGTCTATATCAACCAGTCTGAAGTTTGTCCTTTCTTTCCCTTTGACTCTCCAGTACTCTTTGTTTTGGGTTCACTTATATAAGAAGATAACTGCTGAATTGATTCTCATAGTCCAATAAATTCCTATTCTCTTTCCACCACTATACTACTAGTATCATTCAGGACATGGAATTTAATTTATAATTACAATCAAACACTGTTTGCTACTCTCACTATTTGAATGCCTGAGTTTTATTTGTTTTTTAAATTTAATTTGTAACTGTTTCATATTTTCAACATCCTTGGACAGGTTAAATAGCATAGAAAAATCAACTGACTAAATATGTAAAATAAATCAAATAAAACTTTCTGGATACAGAATGATTTGGGGAGGGAGAAAAATCCTTTAATTTTTTTAATTCTTTATTAAATCATAACTTTGTACACTAATGCATTTATGGGCTAATTTGATGTATAATGTGGAATGCTTATGCCTTGCGTATTTGTTATGGTAAAAACATTCATACTCTATTCTTAGTAGTTTAGAAATGTATCATTGCATTATGAACATTAAAGTTGATCCCTCCAAAAACCCTCACTCCTCCCGACCTCCCCCCTTCCCTCCCCTCTCTTTCCTCTTCCCTCCTTTTTTCTGGACTATAGTTATGTTTTACCATTCTATGAATGTGTAGGTGATTATATACTGATTTCATAGTAGTATTGAATACATTGGATACTTTTTTTCCATTCTTAAGATACTTTACTAAGAAGAATATGTCCTGCAATCCCCCCACTAGGTATTTACCTAGATGATCAAAAATCATTTTATAACAAGAACATTTGCACTGGGCAGTGCCTATGGCTCAAAGGAGTAGGGCACCAGCCCCATATGCTGGAGGTGGTGGGTTCAAACCCAGCCCTGGCCAAAAACTGCAAAAAAAGGAAAAAAAAAAAAAACATTTGCACCGGAATGTTTATTGTAGTCCAATTTATAATTGCCAAATCGTGGAAGCAGCCCAGGATCCCATCGACCCATGAATGGATTAACAAATTGTGGTATATGTACACCCTAGAATACTATGCAGCCATTAAAAAAAAGGAGACCTCACATCTTTTATGTTTACCTGGATGGAGGTGGGAAAGAACACTTTTAAATAATGACTTTCAATTTCTTTCATACTTCCAGAGCACACGTCAAGTCTTATTTTCAAAGTTCATCTTGAAGCAATTTTGCAAACTTGTATTTTTCAATAAATTAACTATTTAAGTGAACTTTAAACATGTGTTAATGGTTGAGAAGAGTATTCTTTCATAATTAAAAATAACTCTGCACCTGTGACTTTCTCTTCTTTCCAATTTCTACTGTAGTGTGTTATGGTTACTCATGCTATCCCTCTGAGGTTAGCCTACCTCATTAGAATTTTTATTTTATATGTTCCCATGTTTCCTGTCTTCCACTCATTTATATGCTTCCTTCCTTCTGATGTTATCTTTGTGAATTTCTTTTTCCCTTCCCTGGGATGTAGTGTTGCTGTTTTTCTTAGCTTCTTTTTCTTTCCCCTTCTTTCTTTCATATTTTTTGGGTTAAATAATAAAAGCTTTAGTCACATTCCACACATATTGATAAGTAATAATATTATAATTGTTATTTTAAGAATAGTTTGAAGTGGTTTAAAATATGTTCACAGGTTTTGTGACAGTCCCTTCAAAAGGTGCCACCAAATTTGCTGCCTCTGAAATGCCAACTGTCCATTATTCACTTACAATGAATAGAATAAGGTAGAGGTGACGACAGGTAACTTAAATTAGGTCATAAAACACATACAAGCTTCTTCTTTTCTCCTTTGAATCACCCTACAGGGGAAACCAGCTGCCATGGTGCAAACAGCCCTCTGCAGAGGAACTGGGTCATGCCACATGGCTCCCACCAACAGCCAAGTGACGCTGAGGTGCCATCATCCAGTTCCAGCCCAGCCTTCAGATAACCGCAGCCTCAGCTGACACTGTGACTCCAACCTGGGGAGAAACGCTGAGCCTGAACTCCCCAGCTAAGCTGCTCCTGAATTCTGACCCACAGAAACTGTGAGATAATAAATATCTGTTGTTGCAGGCGTCCTCAAACTTTTTAAATGGGGGGCCAGTTCACTGGCCCTCAGACTTGGACTATGGGCCCTGGGACAAGTCGGCTACTAAGCAGGACAGGCAGCGGCAGCAAAAACACACGGCGGGCTGGATAAATGTTCTCAGAGGGCCACATGTGGCCCACAGGCTATAGTTTGAGGACGCCTGTGTAGACTCTGAATTTGGGGACAATTTGTTATTCACTGGTAAATAACCCATAACATACCAGTTTTTTATTTCTTCTTTGAGCCTCCATTTGACTTGCTTTGACACCAAGTCATTGTGTTTATTTTTGTCACTGTTCTTATATAATAACTTTTCTAAGGACTTTATGATTAGAAGTTGAGTTCATACAAGTCTAGCTATTTTGGACTTACTAAGATTTTATTTATAGGATTGGCGCCTGTAACTCAGCAACTAAGGCACCAGCCACATATACCAGAGCTGACTGGTTCATGTCCAGCCCAGGCCTGCCAAACAACAATGACAACTGCAACCAAAAAATAGCTGGGCATTGTGGAGGGCACCTGTAGTCCACCTACTTAAGAGTCTGAGGCAAGAAAATCACTTAAGCCCAAGATTTGAGGTTGCTGTGAGCTGTGACACCACACACTCTATGGAGGGCAACATGAGACCCTGTTTCAAAAAAAAAAAATGTTATTTATAGTATACTATATAATCAAATTTTGGAAATATAGGGTTAGTGCTGAAAAAATGTCCTGTCTCCACATTTATGATACCAATTTGATGAATCAATCTGATAAAATACATTATTCAAACCTCACATAATCTTAAGTTTTATTTACTTCATCTTCAACTGAGTGTGCCCTGATAAAAACCTCTCATAATTAGATATTTTGTAACCTTGATTTTGGACAAATTTTGATGTATATATTTCAATGTATTTTTTTAAAAATGTTTCTTAGTAGTTGTATATTTACTGTATATTTTATCATTTAATTTTACGAGGACCTTTTTAAAATTAGTTCAAGTGAAATTTTTCCATTGATTTTATATATTTGTTGAGTTTTTAATATTAATACTGTGGCACTATAATTTCTTTTGTTTTAGATATTCCTGATATAGCTTTCCTCACTTTTCACATTTAACTTTTCAATCCCTTTAGTATAAGTCCTTCTCTTGTAACCAGCACTTAATTGCTATACTTTGATCTCAGAGACTTTGACTTTCAATTGAAGAATTAATTGATTTACTTCTTTAATTACAATCCCTTGTTTCTAAGCATTCCTCTTTTTCTGAATTTTTCATGGATAACTTTTTACTTGTCTCACAAAACTTTTGCTATTACTTTGTGGTTGGTGGTTTTGTTTACATTTACAGTGTTTTCAAATGTATATATACCAGTGATAATTTTTACAGTTCCCTGTGAGTTTTTCAGGAGCTCTCCTTAACTTACATATTTCTAAATGTCAAAGTCCAGAATGAAATGTTTACTTGTGGACTTCTTTATGAGTTGAATACTTTAGTGCACTTTTACTCTCCTTCTTCCATTAATCTATTTGAAGTTTTGGAACAAGAATATGTGTTTGTGGCTCTGTGCAGTGGCCCATGTCGGTGATCCTAGTACTTTGGGAAGGCCAAGGTGGGTGTATTGCTTGAGCTCAGGAGTTCAAGACCAGCCTGAGCAAGAACGAGATCCCGTCTATGGTTTATCTTACAAGGAAACAAGTGAATCTTTCAAAAAGTAGAATATAAACGTCTTAACACAATAACTAAGAAAATGACATGAAGGCTATGTTAACCAGTTTGATGAAAATATTTCAAATTGTATATGAAAACACC
>NW_003852408.1:4480483-4483381 GCF_000181295.1 Otolemur garnettii | reverse complement strand
AGTTATATTTCATTTGCGTTTATCTTCTGCCAGAATTAAAGTTTAAAAAGTGACTTTCTACTGGTAGTTTCCATTGGTTCAAATCAACCAACATTATAATACATACATAAAAACCTTATGACACGGAGACTTTACAACTTTTGTATTAACCTGGATGGAGTCGAAGAATATTCCTCTTAATAAAGTATCACAAGAATGGAAAAGCAAGCGTCCAATGTACTCAATACTAATCTGAAACAAGAGATAAACAACTATACACCCACAGGAGAGAATGCACAATTAAATTCAAAGGGGGAGAAGAAAGGAAGGAGAAAGGGGAGGAGAATTGGCAAGCTCTCACCTAAGGGGCCCGATATAAAGGGATACAGCACACCCCCCGGGCAAAGGGCTCACATACAACTTGAACTTCACCTAACAAAGGCAAACAATGTAACTTAATGCTTTGTACCCACATATTAATCTGAAATTTAAAAAATCATAATATTATATATATGATAAAACAATTGATTTTGACATCCATACCCAAACAGAAACATTAAATTTAAAAAATATGTTTTACATATGTGTGTGTATATATAACATATATGTGTAAATATATAACATATACATACACACAATGGATAATAATACAATAAATTCTGATATCCATTCCAAAATCAAATACCTTTAGCGCTTTTGGTACTTTGGTGCTTCTGACTCGGACTTATATATTACCGTAATTTTTTTAATTAAAAATAAATCATTCTTTTCAAAAGTGAACATTGCTTGGTTATTAGATAAGGTTAAGAAATCACCTTTAATTCTGTAGTATAATTTTGCTATCATTGTCATACTTGCCTTAAAATTCCCTATCCTTGTAGATATGCATATTAAAATGCTTATTGAAGCAAATATATGGCCTCTGATTTGCTTTTACATAATCTAGCAATTGTGATGAAGGCAGTGGGTTGGAATATAATGGAAACATAAAAGTTCCTGGGTTGGTAACTGTTGAAGCCAAGTGAGGAGCATATGGGAGTTGTTATGCTTTTTGTTCCTTCCTTTTTATATATTTTTGAAATTGCCACTTTAACAACATTTGTAACTATTATATTCTCACATTGCATAAATGTGTATGAAACTGATTTTAATAATCACTGCAAGTCTCTTTCTGTTACAACTTCTTCTTTTCCATTTTTCTAATCATTTGGTGAAAAAAACCTGCATCTTGGTATGTTTTCCAAAAGCTACTATGATAGTAAAACATGTTTTTAGATAGAACTGGATACAAGCATATTTATAAAAAAAAAAAGCTAAATATTTCTTCGTTTGGACTGCATATTCTTGAACCCAGGAAAATTTTACACTGGTATCTGTCTTACTTGCAGAAAGTACTTGTGACTTGATTCTATCCTGACCTGTCAGGTCCAGTATTTATCCTCCTTATCCTCCCCAAAATGAGCCATTGCTGGCACTGAGATAGGAATTTCATGAAGGGAGGGATGGAGGTGTTTGTTAGCTGAGAACATTGTCTAGAGTGTGGTAAGCACTCAATAAACTTGTTTGCATGAATGAATGGATCAATACAAATCTCTTTTGATTTCAAGGTAAGAGGGACTACATTAGCTCTTATGAGTTTTTGAACAGTTGTAAACACTATGAGTTGCTAAATCAAGTTTTGTGAGTCACAGAAGCATAAACACTGTGACCCTGGATAATTGTGGGGCATGATAAAAGAGCATTTATTCTCATTCACATCCCCTTGCCTGGGGTACTAAAACCAACTGACATTTTTTTCCATGTATTACTAAGACTCTTCCAGTGACCCGCCAAAACTACAGAACCAACACAAAGAGTGGGGGCAGTTTTGTTAGTCGACAGAACCAACACAAAGAGTGGGGGCAGTTTTGTGAAAAGCATTACCAAATATACTCCATGACCTCATTCTATAACATCTTAGAAGCTGTAGGGTTATTTTCTCACTATTCTACATGAATTTTGATTTTTCTATGAAGAATTCAAAAGTTGTCTGTGATGTGCACTCATTACCTGCTATCAATACCAATCCAATAAGAAAACTTGTGTCAACTCCTACTGTGTCCACCCGTCCTTTGATCCATTCCTTTATTCAAACGAGTTTATGGAGTGCTTACCACGCTCTAGACAATGTTCTCAGCTTACAAACACCTCTATCCCTGTCTTCATGGAATTTTTATCGCAGGGCTAGCAGTGGCTCCTTTGGGGGAGGATAAAAGGATAAATACTGGGCCTGACAGGTCAGGACAGAATTAGGGTCTGGTCTGTCTTTCACAGACCAAAAGAGGTAAATCCAAGCTCCTCCCCTCTCCCTGGATACCTGCTTACTTTAGGTACAGCAGATGACTCAGACCAATCACTTTAATATGTTATTCATGGACTTCTTATGAATCTTAGGAGGGGTCTTTATAGACCCTTTGTGTTCTGAGTATTCGTCCTGGGAGACCCTGTATTCATAGATTTCTTCAGAGTCTCAAAATAGCTCATACAATTGAGAGGGTTAAGAGCCACTGCCTTGCTGTTCTATGCTAATAAGACATAAATAAAGATGATTTATAAATGATGATATGTTAATTTCTCTTATCTGCACTTCATAAGGAAATTCTGGGAGACTGCTGACACATTATATTAGTAGACTATAAGGAGATTCATTTAGAACCCTGAATCGTTTCAAAGACAAGCCTTCATTATGAGTTCTTTCTGGGCATGGCACATTTTCTTCTGTGATTTACAATTAATTATTAGAATTAGTGATGCCCATAGCATATAAACGAGATTACGCTTATCTTAAAGAGCTAGAGAGCTCTTTTGCCTAAGATGATGACAATCTGGGCTTAGTGCAATGGTCCCAGAGAATAAGGACTGAGGTTTCCCTCTCTTTTT
>NW_003852408.1:4473567-4480027 GCF_000181295.1 Otolemur garnettii | reverse complement strand
AAAAAAAAAAAAAAAAAAAAAAATCCTAGTTTTTGAGCCCCCCAAATATCTTTGAAATATTTTTGTACTGCTACAATACAAATAAAATAAAAAGTACAAGATGCAACTGAATTTAAAAAAAGTATCAGCTCCCTAGTGTTGAGTTATACTCCAAAGCATAAAATAAATGTCTGTGTGTTTATACATATATAAGTAAGTTTGTACACAAACAAATAGAAAGAAGAGACAAGTAGGTCTCCTATGGAAAAGAATTGAAAGTAATTTAGGTGCTCTGCCCTCAGTGGGTGGAACATAACTCCCTACTCCTTACGTGTCACTCTGCATGGTTACTTCTCCCCAGAGAGTACAGTACAGAAATGATAACCACACAGGGGCAAAACCTCACAAACGCCAGTTCAGCCTAGTGATGAAGGTCACCGTCAACAGGGACAAGCCATGCTGACAGCACGTTCCCTTGCTATGATGTGACGGAATGGCACTTAGCTTGTGTGAGCTCCCTGCCCAAATCCCATACCCCCAGTCTAATCATGAGAAACACATCAGACAAACCCCAGTTGAGATTTTACAAAATATATGATCAATACTCCTCAAACTATACAAGTCCTCGAAATCAAGGAAAGTGTGACAAAACCGTCACAGCCAAGAGAAGTCTGTGAAGACCTGGTGACTAAATGTAATATAGTAACCTGGCTTAGATCCCCAAACAGAAAAAAGACATTAGGTAAAAACTGAAGAAATCGGAATCAAATGCGGCCTTTATTTAATAATGCATCGGTGTGTGTTCTTTAATCATGACATGTGTACCATCTAACGTAAGATGTTAATCATAAGGGAACAGGGTATAGGGGAGCTATAAATAGTCCTGGTATAGAACTGCAAATATGGGGGAACACTCTGTCACTATTTTTTTGTAAATCTAAATCTGTTCTAGAAAATAAAGTTTATTTTTAAAAATGTCATCTGCCTAAACACATGAAATGCAAGTGTTTAAAATAAAATAAATGTCAAACAAATCTTTGATCCACTTACAAAATGGAGGCATCCAGTCAGTCTTCAGCAATAACTTTTCTGCAGAATTATCAAAGGTTTTTAATGACACGTAAGGGCTTCATCCTTCATAGGCATAATTTTCTGAAATCTCTCAAATCAGGGTCCAGACAGCAATTTCATAACTGTGCTTACCAATCCCACTTTGGATTTCAAGGACTACAGCCAACCCAGCCAACTGGTGAATGAGCTCCACCTTTTCACCCACCCCCCCCCCATAGGATTGAAAGCTACACTGATGATTTCTCAGGGGGGTGTGTGAAATCACAAAACAGGAACACTTCTTGAGAAGCAACACAGACCCTACAGTATGAATAATCATGGCATTCATTCAAATTACGGCATTTTCAAATAGGTTTTTCAATAAGAAAATGAGCAAGTAAGTAATTCTGGAGACTGAAACAACAATATTGATTGTGCCCAGGAGGCCAAGGTTAGAGTTTATTATAATAATGCTTATATAGCCACTCACAGCCTGGACAGTATAGTGAGACCCTATCTCTTAAAAAAAAAAAAAGTCAACGGAAAGCCAACAGTAAGAGGAAGGATGAGTCTATCAAGATATGAAATGCTCTGTGCCTCAACTTACTTAGGTTTTGTTTTTCTTTGCTCGTTTTTTGAATGCACATCACGATCTATCTAAAAGCTACCAGCCTCAGTATTCAGTTCTGGCACCTGGAAACAAACGTTTATAACTCAAAAAATGTAGTAAAGCTAATAGCTAAGTTTTATTTTTATCTTCTCTCCATTAAGCATGGAGAGCAAGGGATGGAGAGGGAGAGAGAGAGAGAATCAATAAAGAGAAGAAATAAAGAAAAGGAGAGAAATAGAACAGGAAAAGTTACAGGGAGGGTAGAAAAAGACATGAACGGAGAAACACAGAGTATGGAAGGAAAGGAGGGGAGAAATTCTTGCACAAGCATTAAAGGATGTGAACTTTTCTATTCTATTATTCAAGCCAAAAATAAATGTTCTTGCCCATTGGAATTGATCTATTTCACTATTTCAGCTTTAGGAATTAACATGTTATCATTTTTTCATATTACATAAACTTCATGTCTAATGAAAATCCTGGATTTTCTCAAACTACTTAGATTTCAAATGTGCTGCACCACTTAAGAATCCAACCACTTAATTAGATTCTATTTGAAAATAGATGGCCACCACCTGTATGATCGCTTTAGAGAGAACAAGAGGGGAGAATCCTTGCCTTGAAAAATTAGTTTTATAATTTTGAGACCTTGACCAGGTAATAAACTACAGGATATCAAATAAAGATTCATCAGAAATCACATGAAATATTTTAACCTCCCTTTTTTCAAAATTTTCCCCAATGGCCTTGGTCAAAAGTCTATCTTTACCAAATTCACAAACTCTATGAAGTTAAATGATGGGAACATGTCAGAGTTTTCAGATAACAAGTTCTAGAAATCTGAAATTCTAAGGTCTTCATGTTATTGTTCCTCTGTTTTTTTTAAATTTACTTATTAACTTATTTAGTTGCTTACAAAACTGAATTTCCTGGTAAGGCCATACCACTTTCTATTGTGAAGATTAAATTCTTTCCTATTCCTCTCTATGTGGTAAGATTGCTTTGCCTTTATTTATTTTGTTTATTTCAGGTTAATGTGAGAGTACAAACAACCAAATCACAATATTTGAATTTATTGGGTAAAGTCCCTCTTGTAGCTATGTCCTGTACCTAAAAGGGGTGCCACATATACCCCTACATTGTGCCGATTCAGTGATACCCCTGTCCTTTAAATTTGAGCATTAAATGAACTTTTCCTAGGAGCAGTACCCTCTTGACTATTCTTGCTAAAGCTTTAAGGACCAAGCTGAAAATTTTTAGCAATGGACAATCTAGCTACTCCAGAAAGGCATTTTCACTTTATTAGTCATCCAAAGAAAACTGACTGCATTCATGCATCTTTGCCCTGTCTGCCTTTTTAATAACCTTATTTCTTGCTGTATCGGACAAGCTTTCTTTTAAAACCAGTTTCCTCAACCACAAAATGGCAACATCACAATCAAAACACAAGGGACCTTGCTGCAATCCAAGAGTTCCCAGTAAGACTTTCTGGGGGTACATGTGTGTGGTCACAGCCCCATCTGTGCTCTCCAAGAGCTGGATGTTCCCTTCCTTCCAAAAACTTCCCCATGGGACTGAAGGGAATAAGTTAGAATGGAGACGAATGAACTCGGAGGCTGTGACACTTATAGTTTTGTTTCAGAAGGGATTAGGGAAATGAATGGCTCAGTTCAGAGTTGCAGTCGGGAGGCCTCATCTGGCAAACTGAGCTCTCTTTCTACAGGTGGAATAAGAGCAATACAAGTTCAAATTTGGAACTCAATTTTAAAAGCGACTTAACCAGAAAAAACAGCACTAGGATGAAAATATAATGATCCCTTTATTGCCTTCCTCGTAATTCCTTCAATGCTCTCTCTATAGCAAGGCCCGCATGTGTCCACACCCGACCCATACTAACACCAACAGGCCCAGGCAGTGTCTCATTCTCCAGGCTCCTTGGAAGCTCCTTGGCTGTTCTGCCTGAGGCTGAGCCGCTACAGCAGTGATGAGGGGAGGTGGTTTGATTGACAACAGGCCACGTCAGAGGTATTGGTGAGAGTCTCAAATCAACACAAATAAATAAGCATTAGTACATTCTAATTTTTTACACCAAGTATTAGTGTAGCATAGCAATTGCTATTAAAATAAAAATACTTCCCTTTTTAAATAATCTGGGAAATTTCTTAAGATGTCTGTAGTAATTGGTTGACTTTCTATAGCTTAGCTAGTCCAGGCCTCTAAGTTCAGAACTACACACACATGCACACACATGAACCACTTGAGCATCTGAGCATCTTTCTTTGATTAGCTGTGAGTGTGAATTTCTGTGCTCATTTGCAGTAGTTTTCTTTGGCCTCAAATTCTTATTATGTGATTTCATGCGTCATCCCAATTTCCACTTCCTCGTTAATTTTGTTTTGCTTTTTACTGTTCCAGGGCAAGTAGTTTTTGTTTTAACATTACTTGCACTTTATATTTTATGCCGCTTCAGGTCCTTTGGGAGTAGGCATCACGCCCATATCTGCCTATGTATGTGAGCAAACGATTGTAAGCAGGGAAAAGCAAGGAATATATCTTGGTTTAAGTAACTCCTTATGTAGGCAAGTCTGTTTTCTCCTTCTGTAATTTATTTGACTATGCAGTGACCCTCCATAAATTGGAAATAATTTCTTACACATTTGTATTATGAGAAAATCAAATGTTTTAAAGCACAATCATCCTTTAAATGCATGAAGGACAAACAACACAGTTGAAGGAGGAGAGAGAGAACATTTAAATATTAATCATCACTCCCTACCGAAACAGCCTTGTAGCTTCAGATGCTTGAACAGAAGGTTAACATGAAGTTGACACAGCTGTAATTTGACTTTGCAAATAACAGATATTGATTCTCTCCCAGAGGAGCTCAGCCTTATAATTAACCCCCGAGATCTGTTTTCCCATCTCACTTGAGCAACAGAAATTTTCCCTCTCCTGAATGGTATTAAGGCACAAAGCAGCCCAGCTAAGGACTATTTTCCACTGTCCCTTAGAGTATGAGTTGTCATGTGATTAAATTCTTGAAAATCAAATGCAAGAAAAAAAATACTTGCAGTGTTCCTTAAAAAGAAATTTTTTGCTCTCTATGACTCTCTTTCCCTTTTCCTAGGGTGGAATGCGGACATGGTGCTGGTCCTTCTGGTCAGACCCACTTCCTAAAGGTGATGAGGAAAAATAGAAGAAAGCCAATTCCCTGTGTGAGGCTGGGGAGCTGAGTTCCTTGAAAGCTCTGAATTATAAGTATTTCAACTCTTTCTTGGCATACGAATAATGCATTTGTGGAATTCCTTGCTGTAGCAGCTTGTTTGTATTTTATACAATTTACTAATTTAATCAGAGGCTGAATTTATGGGAATTATACTGGGTAGCTCACAGTGATCAGTAACGTTCAAAGCCAGGCTTGGAAAATAGTCCATGAGCAAAATCCTGCCACAGTCTGCTGAGATCATGCCTCTGAATGCTGGATCTGCAGCAGCCAACCACAGATGCTCCCTAAACAGGCTCAGTTTTTAAAATCATTCTTTGATTTAAAGTTTAGAGTCTGAGAAGTCTCTTTTATTTCAAAATATTAAAGGGACACGAACATCTCTGTTCTGTGGACACACTGTATAATGCTGAAATCCAGGCTTTTGGTGTGTCATCTCCTGGACAGTGTTCATTGTACCCAATAAGTAAGTTTTTATCCCTCACCCTTCTCCTATCCTCCTGTGTTAGTTTCCAATGTTCTTTATGTCCTTTTGTGCCTATGTGTACTCATCCTTTAGTAGCTACTTATTAGTGCGAACAACACATGGTTTTTGTTTTTCCATTACGGAGAGACTTCACTTAGGACAAGTGTTTTTCAACCTTTTTCATCTCACAGCACACTTAAACATACAGTAGCGCACTTAGATCATATTGATCAAAAAAATAAAGAATGTAAAAAAAGAGAACATATTTACTGTGCTTTGAACTTCTTTCAAAAATAATTTAATTAACAATCTTTAAAAATTTTCAAGGCACACCTAAAATCCTCTCACTGACTTAAGATAATGGTCTCCAGGTCCACCCAGGTTGCTGCTAAACAGATTGTCTCCTTCATTTTCATGGCGTATGTGTGTATACCCCAGGGTGTGTGGGTGTGTCTGCATGTGTATATACCCCACAGTGTGTGTGTGTCTGTGTGTGTCTCTCTGTGTATGTATATACATACATACATACCACATTTTCTTTATCTGCTTGTGAATTGATGGTCACTTAAATTGATTCTGTATCTTTGCAATTGTGAGTTGTGCTGTGATAAACATTTGAGTGAAGATGATTTTTTGATAAAATGATTTTTTTTTTGAGAAGATAAGTTTAGCTACTCAGGAGGCTGAGGCAAGAGAATTGCCTAAGTCCAAGAACTGGAGGTTGCTGTGAGCTGTGACGCCCAGCACTCTACCAAGAGCAACAAAGTGAGACTCTGTCTCTAAAAAAAAAAAAAGAGAGAGAGAGAGAAGTTCATTAATTTTCTGGCAAATGAGGAGGCTGGCCAACTCCATTTCTCTGCCCCTCCCAGGCACTGGCCTGAGTCAGTGACATAGGTTTTAGTTCTCAAGAAAAAAAGGATAAGAGAGTTTTGAAGAGACAGAAAACATTTATCTTCCTTCCTTTTCTTTCTTTTTTTTTTTTTTTTGAGACAGAGTTTCACTTTGTTGCCCTCAGTAATGTAGTATGGCATCATAGCTCATTGAGGGTACAAAGAACCAGGTTACACTGATCACATTTGTGAGGTAAAGTCCCTCTTATAATTTGTTATTGTATCTTTTCTTTCTTTTTTTT
>NW_003852408.1:4468745-4473547 GCF_000181295.1 Otolemur garnettii | reverse complement strand
TTTTTCTTTCTTTCTTTCTTTCTTTTTTTTTTTTTTTTGAGACAGAGTTTCACTTTGTTGCCCTCAGTAGAGTGCTATGCTGTCATAGCTCACAGCTACCTCAAACTGTCCACCTCAAGTGATTCTCTTGTCTCAGCCTCCCAAGTAGCTGGAACTACAGGTGCCCATCACAACCCCCAGCTTTTGTTTTTAGAGATAGGGGGCTCACACTTGCTGAGGCTGGTCTCAAACCTGTGAGCTCAGGCAATCCACCCATGTTGGCCTCCCAGAATGCTAGGATTACAGGCATAAGCCACAACAGCCAGCCTTTAATTTTTACTTTTTAATAATCATCATTCTGACGGGTAAGATGATATCTGATTGTGGTTTTAATTTGCATTTCTCTGATGATTAGAGACACTGAACATTTTTCATGTTTCTTGGCCATTTTTCTCTCCTTTTTAGAACTCTGTTCATGTCTTTTGTCTACGTTTTGATGGGGCTTTTGTTTTTATCTTACTGATTTGTTTGAGTTCTTTCTAGATTCTAAATACTAATCCGTTGTCAGATGTATGGCTTGGGAATATTTTCTCCCATTCTGTAGATTACCCATTCTCTCTGTTGATTCCTTTACTGTGCAGAAGCTTGTGAATTTAATTAAGTCTCACATATTTATTTTTGTTGTTGCTATATTTGTATTTGGCGTCTTAGTCATACATTCTTTGTCTAGACCTATGTCTAAAAGAATTCTTCCTATATTTTCTTCTAGAATTTTATATTCACATTCCTTACATTTAAGTCTTTAATCCATCTTGAATTAATTTGTGTGTGTGATGAGAGTTGGGGGTGGGGGTTGCTTCATTCTTCTGAATGTGGCTATCTGATTTTCCCAGCATGACTTACTGTATAGGGTTTTCTTCCCCCAGTGTATGCTTTTGTCTGCTTTGTTGAAGATTGGGTGTTCATAGATATATGGATTTATTTCTGAGTTCTCCATTCTGTTCCATTGGTCTATGTCTCTACTTTTACACAAATACCATGCTGTTTTGATTATTATAGGCTTGCAGTATAATTTGAAGTCAGGTAATATGATACCTCCAGATTTGTTCCTTTTGCCCTATTGCTTGAGATTATTTCTTTAGCTAGTCAGTCTCTTTTGGGGGGGGGGGTGTATGGGAGTTCCAAATAAAGCCCAGGATTATTTGTTCTGTGTCTGTGAAATACAATATTGGTATTTTTTTTTCAAGCTCTTATATAATCTTCAATGAAGATTAGATGCTGGGCAGGGGAATGACCCTGCAGTCTACTTTTGAACATGAAATAATCCTACCCATTCAGCTTCCCATTCTTAACTTTTAGAAAAGAATATTCCCCACTAAAACTCAGCTATCAGTCACACAACTAAAAATATACCCACCTTTTCAAGAAAATAGTTAATTATAAAGCTTCATGGGTTCTTGCATTCTGCTTAGAGTCCAGCAACCCCTTTCACTTCAGAATCAATTCCGTGTTGATATCATGCATTATGAGAAACTAGTGACATGATTCAATGCATCCTATGTTAATAGGAAAGTGAGGAGGCGTGGTAATAAAAAGGAAGTCAGTTAAATATATATCTGACACAGTAAAGAAGGTAATGATGGTTTATGCTAGAGTCCTCCCATCTCTAGTTATTAGAAGACCACAACTGGTTGTAAAGATTTTCACCCTCCAATACTCATTCTGTATTCCTATTGAATTGAAACATCATTCCTGCTGCTGAAGATGTTTACCTAGGACAAAACAAGATGATTTACATAACTCACAGGAAATGCAGTCACTCACATTACTGTCTCCTTATTACTACCAGTCCTCATTGGCAGAAAAAAAATTTCCAAATCAATATCTATACTCCAGGTCCCAAAGGATCTATGAATTTATTTTTATAAACAAAGATTCATTTTTGTCCTACCTCCACACTCTTGAAAATGCTCCTCCATTATTTCCTAGCTTTGTTTGTTGTCTTTGAAACAGCTGATAATAATCTAATTCTCTTTCCCTTGTACATTATTTGATCTTTTCCCTAGAGGTCCTGGGGCATTTATTGTTCAGCTTTAACCATTTTTCTAGAATATGACTCAGAGTTGATCGCTTTATTAAATTGTGTTAAATTTCCCTGGTGATATGTGGACCCTTCTGATTTTTATATCTAGGTCTTCCATTTCCAGAAAATATTACTGGATTATAGTTATATATACACAAATATATATATAGGGATTTTTTAGCACATAAATAAATGTTCTACTTTCTTTAAAGTTACATAATTTCTGATGAGAAGTCACCTTTTTCATCTTTTTTTTTTTTTTTTTTTTTTTTTTTTTTTTTTTCAAGGGTTCTTTTTTTATTTTGGCTTTTAGCAGCTTAACTTTGATGTGCCAAATTATGACCTTTTTATCTTTCCAGCTCTACTTGGAGTTTGGTATCTCTAATCTGTGTGTGTGTGTGTGTGTGTGTTATGTCTTTCACTATATTTGGGAAATTTTCAGCCATTATTACTTTCAAATACTTTTTTGTGCTCCACACCCTGTCTTCTTATAATGAAAGAATCCAGCTACACATATGTTAGACATTTTTATATTATCTAACAAGTCTGAGCTTATTTTTTTTAATTGTTTTCCTCTGTTGTGTTCAGATTAGATGTTTTCTCTGATTTAAAGTTCACGAAATCTCTCTTCTGTCTTCTATGTTTTGCTACCTGGAATTTTTTTATCATAGTTCGAACATTTTGATGCAGTTTTTTAAAATCCATTTCTCTGGTGAAATTTCATATCTTTAAAATCATTGCAAATCCATGTTCCTTTACATAATCAAGGTTATTTATGCAAGCTTGATGACATCTATTCTTTCTCATACTTTGTCTCCATTGACTGTTTTTTTCTCTTGAGCATGTGTTCTGTTTTCCTGGTTCTTTATATTTATATATATATATATAGTAATATATATACTTTATATAAAATAATAATATATCAATTAATTTTGGATTATATCCTGGACATTCTAACATTAAGTCTTAGATAGTCTAGATTTAGTAGTTATTCTTAATCTGATAATTGCTGAGTTTTAGGGGTATTATTTGTTTTAACAAGCACTTCATTTGAACTGTGGATTGGACTGCAAATATATTGCTGGGAGTTAGCTCAACTTTCACGTAAGAACTTTTATTTTTTAGTGAAGTGTTCTTCAGTCTATTGCTCTCCCTAGTGAGCTATTTCAGCAAAACTGGTTAAGCTGGTCTGAGTCCTCTCCAACTATGCATGGTTCCTAAGTTACCCAGAGATGTGAGCAGACACAAATCAAACAGTCCCTCTCTGGCTCCTACAGAGAGTACATCTCCCTCTCCAGTGGTTATGGCCATCCCATCCTAAAACTTCTCATTACTCTAGCCAAAAGTATTACAGTTTTTTCCACTAGTGCCTCTGATAGCTACACCTTCCTCAGGCTACAAGAACAAAAATAGAGATTTGATACTACACCACTCTTGCTTCCCAGCCTGAACTCTGCTAGAATTCACTTCTGTTCTCTCTCCAGTTACTGACCTTTGTGTGCATCTGACTTTATAGTTGTTATCCGCAGTGTGGTTTGTCTGTGTGGTTGGAGGTTCTTCAGCCATTACTGGAGGAAGAAGTAACAGATCATTCTTTTAAACAGTATTTCTGTTACATTGGTGCATTTTTTTTAAACAATCCTCTTCAGGACTCTAGTTAAACATGTTTTGTTTCTCCTTTCTATTTTTCATTTTAACTGTTTTCTTTCTTACCCTTTTTTCACTGTTTTCTATATTTTCCTGCTCTTCTTCAATGTTACTTATATTATTTTAAATTGTATTCATCTTCTTCAGGCCATTTGTAATTTAATCTTCATGACTGTCATTATTTTATATTTTTAAATTTCTCTTTTGAGTGCAATCAATTCTTATTTTATTGGGAAAACTTTTCTTAGTTGAACTGTTTGAGTTTTAATTTTCTAAGTTTTTTGTAAATACTGAGATATAAATAGATGATAGAGAGAAAGAGAGAGTGAGAGAGATGCTGTTTTTACATCTGCATTCAACAAACAGGATGGGTAGCTTCATGGAGTTCATGAGATTCCAGGTACAAAAGCCTATCTTTGGTCAGTGTAGTAAAGCATGTTTTTCTTTTCTGATTTGGGGTGAGATATTTAAAAAAATGAGAGATAATAAAAAGTATGCGAAGATTTGTTAACCTTCAGGATACTGAATTTTCCTCATGTTTATTGTTTTTGTTTTCTAGTTAGTTTCTAAAAATCACCACTTCATTCCTTCTAAATACCTCTTTACCTTGAAACATTACACATTACTTTTCTAAGACTGACTCTTTAGTTCTTGAAGGCATTTTTAATGTTTGCCTTATAGCATATGCTCTGAAACAGTGTGCTGTTTTTGTATTTGTGTATGCCTCCTTTCTTGGTAGTGATTTTTGATCAATTTTAGGCTTGCCATAAATTATGTATCTCTCTTTTTTTCTTTTGCAGTTTTTCTAGAACTTTTCTTGTATAACCCAGAAACTTATGTCAAGAATAATAGGAGATAATTTGCCAGGATTATGTGCTATTTTTCTTCTTATAAGTAATCTGAAGTGTGGATGTTTTCTGTTTTGTAGTTACGATTTAGTATTTTACTTGTCTGAGAGGTTAGGAGTGGTAGATATGCACACCCTTCATTGCTTCCACTACCCAGAATGTTATATTCACTATAAGAAATGAGAGCTTCGGCTCAGTGCCTGTGGCTCAAGCAGCTAAGGCACCAGCCACATACACCTGAGCTG
>NW_003852408.1:4442129-4468541 GCF_000181295.1 Otolemur garnettii | reverse complement strand
AAAAAAAAAAAAAAAAACAGAAATGAGAGCTTTTGTTACAAACATTGTACTTACTCTGTGGGTCAGCAAATGAGGGTGCGAATAGTCCTTTTAGCTGAAGATTGTATGCCCACACTCAGCATCGAGGGAAATAGCGGAAGTATGAGGTCCTCCAGTGAGGTAGACTCAATTCAAAGTGTTCTTTGTCACTTGACCTGCTAAGCTGCAAATCTGACTGAAGTTTCTTTCCATGTCTCTCCAAGACAATGTTAAACAACGTCCACACCTCTCAGCATTACTCAGTTAAAGGGCCGTGAGTGTGTCTACGGAAGACTGAATGAAGAGTCATGCTACACACGGTGAGACTATTGTGAAGCTCCTCTTTACGGGTGCCTGGGCATCTTCCTTACTAGGGCTTTGGATCCATGAACGGACGCATATCTGTGAATCCAATTATGAACTGTGATTCTTAAGGAGACCTCACGTTTTGTTTCTGTTTGTATATCATTAATGTCAGGTAGTTGCTTAGCAAGCTATTCCTTATCTTTGTCTCCAGGAGTCCATGGTCAGAAAGTCATAAACAAAGCTCACCCAAGTCAGGAAATTTAGTCCACCACCTTGTCCTAACATGTGAGCACTTCCTCTAATCACACCCTATTTATCAGTGTTTGACGTCCCACTTGCTTTAATATCATTGGAATTAGAGAGCCCATTTCAGGTGCTTCAAATTCCACCTGCATCATGAGCTTACAGAGAGCACCACTAAGACTGTTTTAAGAAATGTTGATACTCCCTTCACAAATGACTTCCTTAAAGCTTTGGAAAGGGCATGTCTCCTGTGCTTTCTTATAGACTATAGTTGAAAAGGAAATAGATATGCCCCATAAATCCACTCCAGCATTTTTCTCTATTTGTTACATAAAAGAATTTATGGAATCTCAGATTAATTTAGAATGTGTCACTCGAGTAGACCAAGCAAACATTTAAAGCTACTCCTACTGCTTTAACTAGCATATTGAATCCAGAATTTCATATGCCCTCCAGATTTTAAAATAAATTAGTCTGATCTATATTTATATTCTTCCCTATTTATTCCAGTATCCTTGGAATCCATTCCTCTACACACTGCTCAGATTTTTTTTTCTGATACAAATTAGCAAAGAACTAACTTCTTTAGACCCTGTAGGTTCCCTCTCTCTCTGTCTCTCTCTCAACCATATATATAAATCAGGGTTGGGAGGGAAGGCAAGAGAGTTCTTTTGCAAATAGGCAAAGGAGATACAATGTTTATAAGCCAAGGTCTAACAGGTACTTTAGACAAAGAAAATAAGCTAACTTCAGGAGACAAGGTGAGACCAGCAACATTAGAGGCTTGGGAAACTGTACTTCTTTCAAATGCTGCCATTTCAAATCTCAGAAGTACATTCTTTTTCAATAAGACTTGGAAATTATGTATATTTAATCAGTGTCGTAAGTTCTTGGTTGTCAGTTTTTGCTTGATGTGAGAATCTAGTGATTTGAGCTTATGATCCCTGTTCCAAGCCATCCAGTGCCATTAGATGTGACTGCGCGCGACACCTGCGACACCCTTCACTCTTTGAATACTGTTATGTACGTTACACTACTACATGGCGATAGTCACTTAGTGGCCTTCAATGGATACTCCAGATCGCAATAAGCAATAATCTAACAAAGTTTGCTGCAACTACGTATCATAGGTTGCTATGATATTCCTATTCTTTAAAACTCTGGATACCTAGATTTTCATTGCTTTTATTTCCATCCAGGCCAAAAAACAATCTAAGATTTTTCTAAACTCTATAAGGAACACGGTCCATTTCCTTTATAATCTCTGGCTATATATCACAATTCTTTCTTACAAAAAAAAAAAGAGAGAGAGAGAGAGAAATGCTGATTTAAATGGAAAAGACTTTTGCTGAGGAACTCATGGAGGGTCATGCTTTGCTGTTCTCAGTTCTTCACCCTTCTTTGAACTCACAGCCTTAGCCTTTATAATGTCCATTTCCCAGATGCTACAGTTCCTTCCGATAGGGGCAGCTTATCACATTTCCCTATCCCATTGACAATGGCATAACCATGGGATTTGTTTTGTCCAATCAGGTGTCAGAAGAGGTGATGTAAGTGGAGATTTGGAATGCAGGTGCTCGTTGCCTGCTGTCATGCATCCTTCCTTTCATTGTTGGAAAGACATGCCTCCAAAAGCTGCCAGTACAAGGAAGATGAAGAAAAGGCAGGGCAGACCTGGACCTGACCACAGCTTGGAGCCAAGACCTGCAAAGTCCAGCTACCAACCTGCATCCACAGGAGTTGAAAACAAAGATTTATATGAAATCATTAGCTTTTTGTAAATTGGGGTGGGGAATGGAGACTCTCTTACAGGATTTTTGTGGCTATAGCTGATGAGTACATCATAAAATCACTGAAATACTAGCCAACCAAATTTAAAAATACAGTCAAGAGCCAAAGGACTCTAGAAATGGCCAAGGTTCAGTCACAGAACTAGTCTGCTTAGGATGCTACTATAGGTGGCATTGCCACTGGGGACTAGTCATGGCCCCACCATTCCACAATCCCCAGCACACACTGAGTCCACTCAACCATCATTCCAATCATAGCTTCAAAAAACAATCACTAGCAGCCTCTGCTTTTATTGTCCACTCTTCTATGTTCAAAACCCACTTTATCAGTTAGCTATGGTCATGTGTCTCCATTCTAACTGCTAGAAAGTTGAGAGACAGAATATCTGCTTCCCTGTGGCTTATACCAATCTTGCACTTCCTGCCAAATATAAAAGGTATTTAAATTATGGGCAGCCATAAAATGACAAGTGTTTGTTCTGTGTCTTTTTGCCTGGAGGGGAATGGTTAGTGTGATGGACCTTGTAGTCCTATTTTCAGGCCAGACCATACCTAAATACTACAACAGTAGCAGTGATAGCTAATGTGTATTAACTCTGTGCAAATACTGCATTAAAAAAGCATGACATAAACTTCTATGGTGGATATTATGTCCCCTACATAGGAATGAGAAAAATAAGGTTTTTGTTTGTTTGTTTGTTGTTTGTTTTTATTAAATGTTAGCTGTGTACATTAATGCAATCATGGGGTACAGTGTGGTGTTTTCATATACAATTTGAAATATTTTCATCGAACTGGTTAACATAGCCTTTATGTCATTTTCTTAGTTATTGTGTTAAGACGTTTATATTCTACTTTCAGAAAGATTCACTTGTACCCTTGAAAGATAAACCATAGAGGTGATCCCTCCGATCACCCTCCCTTCACCCATCTACCCCTCTCCCCTCCCCATATTCTTAGGCTATAATCAGGTTATAGCTTTCATATGAAAGCTATAAATTAGTTTCATAATAGGGCTATGTACATTGGATACTTTTTCTTCCATTCCTGTGATACTTTGCTAAGAAGAACATTTTCTAGCTCCATCCATGTAAACATGAAGGAGGTAAAATAAAAATAAGGTTTAAGAAGGTTGAGTACCCTGCTCAAATTCACACGGCTCATAAATATGGTAAAACCAGGCCCATCGGATTACAGAGCCTGACTCCTACCCACTGGGGGCCCTACTTCTAAAGTACTAAAGAGCCATTTCAAGGACATGACAACGAGCTCTATGACTTTGTTAGGACCAAAAGAATTGATGACTCCACAAGCACCATCAATATCTTACCCAAGGTCTTAGTTATTATTTTTTTTATTATTTTGTGCTATATTTTGAGCCAAGCGTCTCTTTTTGTTCCCCTGCTCACAGAGAAAATGGAAGATAACTGTTCATACCCCAGCATATGAAAACCTGTCACAAAGCTTGATCTCTACTCCTTTATCTCTGCTTCTCTGGACCAGATCTCGTGACTTTTCTCTCTCTTATGGAAGTGTACTATTTTTTTTCTTTCTTCTGTTTCCTTTAATATTAAGTTCTAATGAGCCATGGAAGTTCCTTAGGGTTGGGGCTGTGTACACACACGTGTGTGTGTGTATGTGTGTGCATGCTGGTATACATATACCCTATTGTTCGTATTTTTTGTTGTTATTAATAGTTTCTTGGAAGCTTGATACCTCACTGTACTCCTTGCCCATTCCTTAAAAACCTACAAAAGAGTAGTCATGACATTAGCAGAGGAGACCCACACGGTTGAAGTCCCAGCTTTGCCATTAACAAGATGGCATTGGCAATGCACTCACAATATCTGAGCATTTATTCCAGTGTTTACATAACAAGATAAAAAAAATGAATGCTGCATAAAGTGCAGAGCCTACACAGGCTAGGTACTCAGTGGCAGAAACTCTCACTGGTATCCCTGTCCTTGCTGTTGTAATAGTGGTGAAAATAGCCACAGACCTTCCAGACGTATTCACTGAGTACATGTGTCAGAATTTTTCTCTTCTTAGACAACTAGTAATAATAATATTAATAATAAAAATAATAATAAACAGTTGGGTTTTTTTTTTTTTTGCAGTTTTTGGCCAGGGCTGGGTTTGAACCCGCCACCTCCAGCATATGGGGCCAGCACCCTATTCCTACTCCTTTGAACCACAGGCACCATGGTTAAGTTTCTACTGAAGAATAACAACACCATTCTTTATTTCTGAATTTTTTAAATCACTATCCCACAAAATCATTCTTGGGCTACTTTGAGCATTAGATATTAACGTGAGCATTATTTAAGCTGTCCCCACTGTGCCCCTTGTGTTATCTCCCAATAGCTGGGTTAGTTATAACCACTGGTGGTCTAATACCTGGGATCTACAGGATTGAAGCATTTTTCACCACGTTCTCCCTGCTCGCCTGAACTCCCAGTATTTCCTACTCTAATAATTGGAGCTCCTGCCCTAATAATGGGAGCTCTATTTTGAAAGAATCCTTGTAAATCCTTGATATTCCTCATTCGCCACTGAGGTATGACCCAGAGGAGGCAGAAATAAGTGCACAATGCTAGAACCTTGAGGGGAACCCAGCAAGGAAACGCCTACAATGTGCTGGCCAGAACCATTTTCACATGTGTTATTTTCATTTCTTTTCAGCACCTGAAGCTTAAAATATATGGCGTCTTTAGGACATGAAGTCAGTGTTTTTCCCATAAATGATCTTTCAGACAACCCATCATATCCACTTAGGGAATCACTGAGTAAACAAGGAGCCAACAGACTCACAAGTGTTTCATAAATTGGAGGATCATCACGTCATATTGTGGCAACGTAGAAAGCTAACATGATGTGAGTTTGAGATTTATCCTCTTTTAGGTAATACCTTAGATCTTGATTGCCATGTTTCCAAGAGACAAGGAATTAAAGATGTCAGTTTGAAAAATGAGAAACTAATTTTCCTTTAAATTTCATGGCCTCCTTGTCAACTACCCAGAGAAGACGTGAGGCCATTTGTACACACAGAAACAGACAGAATGATATGTCACGAGCTGAGAAAAGAAGTCACTATGGCCTTGTTACACTCAGAAAAGTTCCTAGTGAGCTCGAGCCCTTTTAAAAGTGAGTAGGATATAAATATTTAATTTTATAAGAAGTAAATCTATTAGATACTATAGCTGAGCAATAAGTAAGTTGCAGTGATGTATTTCAGTAGATTAGGATGGAGACAAAAAGAAAATATTATTATCAAATCGGAAATAAACTAATTAGTTGAAGGACTTCAAAAGGGTGTAAATGAATCGTGCTATGCTTTGAATAAACAGCTACGGAGAGAACATTATAAATAAAGGGTTTCCTGCGTAACATTTTTCACTTCAACTATGTATTACTATATATCTTCTACTTTATTTTTTATTTAAAGTGGTTTACAGTAGGAAGGATGCTCTCAGAATCCATTTATTTGTTTTCTTCTGTAACATAAATAGCAGAGCTGAATATGTGCACCAAAGAAACATAAGTTATTTTCCTCCAACACACGTTCCCTTAGGCAACTGGAAAACATCTGAGGTCCTATTTCATGATCCTCAGGTGAAGAACTGATAGGAATGAGAAATAATGGTGTCCCCCCAAACGACACCAAAAGACAGATTTGAAAATGAGTTTTATCTCCTTTCCTAGATGCATTTTCTGGTCCTCACCTAAGTCCAACAAAATGGGCTCAGGACTTAATAGCAGAGCCACACATGAGTGAACAGAGCTGGTGCTTTTATAATGAATCAAATACCCACGTGTTACTGGGTACTTCAAAGGAGCATCCATGATGCTCACCTTACTTGGTGCATTTTGCTCCCACTTCTTTGGTGCCACATTCCTGGGGGAAATTTAGGTACTTCCACTGCCACCTGCCCACTGTGATGACCGAATAGCCCATCCTACTATGGCTGCATATATCAGTCAAGTGTGCCATTGTACACGGAGCAAGGAGGCTGGATAGGCTTGCCTGTGCCTGCCCACCGTGGGACTGTCCATTGTATACTTGCTACAGGAGGGACCTCAAGCCTTGGACGTGCATGGGTATAATTCCATTAATTTGGGTGGGAAAAACTGTCTGACTTGCTCTCCACCCCACCAACTTCTATCTGAAATCTAGCATTTCATTCGATTTTATTTTCATCCCTAAAATACTATTCTAGGAATTTCACAAAATAAGCGTTTACCTTATTTCATTTTAATTTTCTCTTATGTTTTTTCTTCTTTTGTCTTTACTTTTTTCAGCCAACCTGAGGGAACCCAGATAGTTGTGGACTCAATTCCCTTTTGCATTCTCCAAAACAATTCATGTTCCAAGCCTTCAGAGTCATGTTCAATTAAAAAAAAAAAATGTTATTCTGTGGAATGGTCTTTGACAATGCTTTGTTCAAATATTGATCCATACAAGATTCTAGGTAAGAAATACTGGAACGTATAATAGGTGTTTGAGTCACTAATACGGTAACATGTGATCTTATGGAGAAGGGACTACCGGGCTTATGGTTGGCCAGTTCCTTGCATAAGAATCTTCGTGGAAAACTGTGATGTGGAGGGGCATATTTTAAAGTACAAAATGTACTAAATGTAGTAAAACCTATTCAGAGAGGAGGTCAGAAGGACCCACCAGATCACCAAAGTAGTCCATGAAATATAAATGTTACTAAGTCCTGCTCTAAATCACAGACAGTGGTTTTTCCTTCACTTTTCCTTGTGGAGATAGTAGAATGGCTAATGTGGTCAAGGACATACATGGAACAGGGCCATTGTCACAGCCATGTGACCCCTGCAGTGGTAAGGGCCCCACACTCAATAGAGGACATCATGCTTAGAGTTAATGCTCTGCGGTTATCATCTTGAAATTCTTAAACTCCTTTCTTTGAATTCTACCTTTGTAAATATGTTTGTTGGAAGATTAGAGCATGTGCCAAGGGTCCGGGGACTTGCTTTATGCTCCATCTCCTCCCACTGCCCAGCCTTCCTGCCTCCGTGGAGCAATTTGCAGCCATCGTTTCCCCTAGCTCTGCACAGAGACTGCTGCCAGAACATGCCCTGAGCTGGGACTTTGCCGCAGGTTCAGGTGGGACTGGCAGCTCAGCTTTGCTGAGTCCTGGGGTGAGTCCCTCCTGCCCCAGGGGAATCCTGCGCTCAAGGAAGCAAGACATTTAAATAGCAAATAACATCCTGGCAGTTCAAGAGAGAGAGTGCAGACTAGAGATAAATAGAAAAATCACTTATTCCCCTTGCTCTTTGAACAAGGAAAGCAGCATATTAAAATAAACTTTAAAAAGAATTTTAGAATATTTTTACATTTGTGAAAAAATTATGAGGCTGTTACAGAGAGATCTCAAACAGCCACCACCTAGTCAATTCATGATGAAGTTGGAATTCAAACCCAAGTTCGTGAGGTTCCAGGAGTCACACAAATTGATGAAGCCACTGTATTCTTCCCAGCTGGGACATTGGCAGGTCATGTCGCTGGTTATCTCGGTCCCATGGAGGGTCCCGCAGCTCAGCTTCCTCGGTCCCATGGAGGGTCCCCCAGCTCAGCTTCCTCGGTCCCATGGAGGGTCCCCCAGCTCAGCTTCCTCGGTCCCATGGAGGGTCCCCCAGCCCAGCTTCCTCGGCCCCATGGAGGGTCCCCCAGCCCAGCTTCCTCCTACCCCGTCTCCACATGCTGCCCTCCTTTCTTCCACTCTTGCCTTTGGAAGCTGGTTTTCTTTGCTCATTGTCGCCTTCACATCAGCACAAGAGTTCAGTCTGTGCACTGGCCGGGTTTCGAAAAAATACAATTAGCGGACATTGGATTCACCAGTGAGGGCCGGATTTCCTACCTTAATTTTTAAAACTCCAAACATCTCTAAAATCCCTCATGAAAAGAAATGTGGCAGGTCACTTTGGAACTAGGGACGAATCATGTTCTAGTTCTGAGCGAACCTTACAGAGATCCCGCAGTTTCCTCTCAACGTCTCACTCTCACAAGTTATCTGGTTTCTCTGGCTTTCCTACATGTTGGGAGATTGTTTATTTTATCACCTACAGCAGTATCGTTGGTCATCAGCTGTATATTTGTGCCTACTTGACATCCGTTGCAACTAAAAAAGAAAATTCAGAATCACTACAGTCGGCAGCCTCTCCTTAGGAGCAAGAAGCATGACTAAGATTGCCCCCGCCTGGCCTCTCCCTCCTTGTAGTCCTGGACCATGCCATGTGTCACTGCCACATGAAAAGAACAGTGATTGAAAGTATGACTGAAGCTCAGCTTGGGGCCCATTCTTCATCCACCGCAGAAGAATTAAAATTAATCATGCTCTAGCTTTCGATTTGTTAGAGGGGAGGCAGAAGCAACTCTAAGTGTAGCGATGGAACGTTTTCTGCTCTGTTAACTATCCTTTCTTCACCTGTTTTTATGGTTGAGTAACACTGACCTCTCTCCTGCTTAGAAAAATAGCCAAGAGAACTCAAGATGTGAATCTGAATTTTTCTTCTTGGGGGTTTTCTTTGAAGTTTTTCTAGCATTTCATTATCCTCCAGGGCTCTGAAATATCTCGTGTTTCTCGAAACTGCACGGAATCTGGAATCCATTATATATTCTTTCTCGGCTTGGTAGAAAAATAATTTAACAACAGGTAGTATTCAAAATTGAAACCATGCTGCTAAGGCTGGAGCACCACAGGAAAGCAAAGGTGTATAATGAAATGAAGCTATTTTGATTAAATACCTTTCTAAAATCATCCAGGTTTTCTTTTGCCTTTTAAATGTTTCTGAGTAACCTTTTCCCCCATCCTTTATACATACCTTACTGGGAGAGATGTGGCTGAGGTCAGGTGAGTGCGTTATTTCTAGGAAAGTAAAGGAGACATCTAACATGGAGCTTCCACTTGGTGACCCTGGTGTGAAGATCAGGAGAAATTCCCAAAGCTGAATATTGTTTTTACTTTTCAGTTGCCATTGAATATACGTACCTAGACTAGAGCACAGTGATGTATGTGGAAACCAGCTTCAATCTTACATTATCCTTAGTTCAGTGAGAGAAGAGCATCGAGTGATAAACATAATTTAACAAGAGAATGCCTTATAGCACACTTCTCCTTTCATTTTTGTCTTTTATGAGCTCAACATACATATTTGAAGTGTGAAAATAATGTATACCACAGGCTGTGTTAACACAGAATTTGCTCATATTAAAACAGATGTCTAGTCTTACATGTGGAATAAAGATGTGTTTGTCAATTTGTCTTAAATTTTCCTCTTAAAAATGTCGCTAAAGTGGCAAGAAGAATAAGAAAATGGGTGTTAGGGTGAAATTCTAAATCCATCATGGATGAAAGCAGATAAAATTGGTCTCTCTGAAACATATTATCAAGAGAAGGCATATTCAACCCCGGGAAAACCAAACAGGAGTGAGAGGTGTAGCTGGGAAAAGACCGTCTTGGCAGACAAGCCAGAAGATCACAGTGAAGGCATGTAGAAAAATCCAAACTGTTTTCTTGGACACAGCAAGTATGATGGCACATTTCAAGTAGGTATGAATGAGGAAGCACTCGGTAAGTCAAATAATCACGCAGGAGGCCAGGTGAGGGGAAGACTCTGGTCCTGGGCAGTTCTTCAACAGCTCACCCCAGCTGGGAAGGAGCAAAGCTACAGGAACCCACGTGTGTGACCGTGAATTACAACCAGCTTCCCCACTTGAGTACGGCATGGCTTTTCCTCCAGAAATAAATTTCATAAAATAGCTGTTCAAGAATAAACAGTGCCAGCCAAATCTGAATAATGATGATATGATTATCAGCATCGTGAATCTAACAGGAATGCCTATAGCTCATACTATATACCAGGCAAAATTCTAAGCATCTGATGTACTTAATTCTCAAAACACCCCCACAAGTTAGGTGTTCCTATTATCCTCTTTGACAGAGAAAAAACTAAGGTACAGAGGGGTTACATAACCCAACTGAGCTGAGTAAGTTTCCCCAAGGTCATTCAGCTACAAAGGGGTTGTTAGAATTTGGATCCGAGCCATCTGACCCCAGGGTCACGCTCCCTACTAAGTTGACAAATATCAAACTGCTGGTCTCAAGACTTTTCACACATAAAATAATTATTGAGGATACTGGAGGACTTTTGTTTCTGTGAGCTGTACCCATTGATATTTATCATATTATAAATCAAAACCAGGTAGGTTTTGATAAATATTTATTAATTCATTCAAGATCAATAATAAACTTATTCAATTGTAATACGAATAGGAAAAATTGAATAAAATATAACCATATTTTTCAAACCAAAGAGAAATTTAGTGAAAAGAGTGGCACTGTTTTACATTTTTAAATCTTTTAATCTCTGCCTCAGTAGAATAAAGTTGGATTCTGCATTAATCTCTTGAGATACATTGTTTTGGTAAAAGTATGTGAAAGAAATTTGGCCTCACACAGACGTGTAGTTAGACAAGGAATGGTATTTTAATATAATCTTTTTCAAAAACTTGTGATAGTCTTCTTTAATATTACAAAACTACAACATTGCGGGTTTTTTTTTCTCTAGCACATTAAAACCCATTGGTCTAACTTGCACTTTGAATGAATCTCACCCACACCTGGTTTTGTACTATTGTGCATTGATCATTCAGTCCACTGGGTTATGCAGATCTTCTAAGTGTTGACACATTTTATTGGAAAATATTGAGAAAACATCCAACTTAACTTACTGGAAAAGTTGTTGGGAAGTCCTCAGGCTCAAAATGATGGCAAAATGTGTCCAAAATTATAGTTCTGATTCACGGGTAACAAATATTGTCAGTATCTTCTTTCTTGATTTGACAGGCTCATTTGATTTATTTCTGAGAAAATATTTGCTAAATGCCCAAATATAAATAATAGTAGTTTTCATGCAAGTAGAGATGATATTCCATGGAAAAGGAGCTCATTTTTTTTAATGGCCATCATACTTTCACACCAAGCAGGACTGATTTATGTGAAATTCCTATTTAATTATGCAGAATAATTTAAAGATATGTATTCAAAAGACAAGATTTAATAAAAATAACCATGATTTTGGCTTTATTAAGAACATTTTTACAGAAAACCAAAGCTGAGAATTTTTAAAATTGTGAGTTTGTAGCTGTGAAGACTTTAATCACTCCTGGTGCTGCCACCTTTATTCATGCTAAGGTCCCAGCGGTTTTTTTGAGACAGAGCCTCAAGCTGTCCCCCTGGGTAGAGTGCTGTGGCATCACAGCTCACAGCAACCTCCAACTCCTGGGCTCAAGCGATTCTCCTGACTCAGCCTCCCAAGTAGCTGGGACCACAAGCGCCTGCCACAACGCCCGGCTATTTTTTGGTTGCAGCCATCATTGTTGTTTGGCAGGCCCAGGGCTGGATTCGAACCTGCCACCTTAGGTGTATGTGGCTGGCACCTTAGTCACTTGAACCACAGGCGCCGAGCCGGTCCCAGCAGTTTTACTCATCATTGCTTTTGTGCTATCAGTACAAATGTCAAAACAGTAAGGTTTTAGTATTATCGAAATAGTTTTGACCTTGAAGACCCTCTAAAAAAGCATGCAGGAAACACTAGGAGTCTGCAAACCATACTTTGGGAAATAATGAAACCCTTTATATGTCATATAAAGGGATAGGTACAGTACACTGTATTTATAAAGATATGACAAAAGAACAGGTGTGGGGACAATTGTGCAGAGGCTCTTGAGCATAGGCTCACTTTCTGTTTGAGAGATCTACAGAGTCAAGACAATGGTATGTGAGTTGTGTGCTGCAGGAGGGCAGGAAACTGACCTCCAACAGAAAACCTGTATGTGAGGTGGCAACACCAGGCCAAATGTTTATAGTAAAGATTCTCTAGATTCCAAAGGCCTCTTGATGCTGGAGGCAAAGGTCATGCTCAAGGTCTGTGGTTTTGCTAAAACAAATGTGGAGACATTCTATCTGACCTTCTCCATGTCCTCCCTAGTCAGTGCTAATGTTGGACAAGCAGCTTTTATCTCCTTCTTCCCGTTTTATGATAACAAATACAGACCTGATGTTTGCTCAAAAGGACTCCTCCCTGAGTTCCCAGGCCCCTGGAACAAACTCTTTGTCAAGCCTCTTCATTCCTCCCACCAAAACCCCTTTATCTAGGTTCCCCAAAATTCATGTATTGAAGCCCTAATCTCCAATATGATGGCATTTAGAGATGAGGCCTTTGGGGGTTAATTAGGTTTAGATGAAGCCATATGAGGGAACCCTGGTGATGGGATTAGTGTTCTTAGATGAGGAGACAGCTGGGAGCCTGTGCTGTCTGTCTTTCTCGGCCACTTTGGAACACAGTGAAAAGAAAGTCATCTGCAAGCCAGGGAAAGAGCCCTGACCAGCACTGGCCCATGCTGGCATCCCGATCTCAGGCTTCTGACCTGCAGGAATGTAAGAAAATTAATTTCTGTCATTTAAGTCACCCAATCTATGGTATTTGAGATACAATTGACTATGCAGCAAAATTCTTTTCCAGCTATGAATCTGTGACACCCCAGGCATATTACGTGCTTCCGAAATACAGTGGTGGGACAGGAAAAGCATGGAATTTCCTATTCCAAAAGGAGAAATCAGAGGGAAGAAAGGATAATGGAACCTAGGAAGGTCCAAAACCCATGGAGACGATCTCTCCTTAAACCTTGAGAGTGGTCCTTTTTGGGTTTGGCCCTGCCTTCTGGGCCTTCTGGAGTGATAGTCCCACCCTGACCCTCTGCATGCTAGATGGTTGGTCACATCCCCAAAGCTCTGCTGGGTGAGAGTCCTATCTCCAAGGCTCTGCGGGGCAGGAGTTTTTTCCCCAGGATCCAACAGGAAGCCCTGCTGTGGGCTGTCTAGCCTATTGAAACCAAGGTGGTGGCCTTGATGGTCTCTGAATTGCCTCTATGGTCATTTTTTCAAGAGGAAGCTGTGTGCAAGGCTTGAGTAGAAAGAATAGTCAAAGCAAATACCCATTGTGGAGATTTGTATTTGGCCAGGGCAGAGATCAAGGAAACAGCTCAAGCCCTGAAATATGGGTGGGAGGGCTTGTGTACCCCCTGATCACAGAGGAAGATGCTTCTGGGTCGAGATGAAAATTTCTCTGTTCCACCGGTTCTTCAGAGGAGACGGAGATGGCCCCCACACAAGGTTCAGGTTTCAGATTTCTCAAGGCTGCTCAGACCCTTCATGTAAAATTATTATAGAAATAATAGGAGCTGACATGCTTACTCAGAGAAACCACTGACATTTTTGTTCCCTTCCTCAGCATACCCTTTGTGCTAATGAGCAAATAGCCTTCAATAAAAGATGAATAGAACAAACACTTGGGGCCATTTGCTGAACCCCACAAACTAGTGACGGCCCCCTGTGTTTCCCACCTTTGAAAACTTTATTCTGCTTGTCCTGTCCCTTTGTTTCTCACCACTTCTGATTTTACTTTGCTTCAGTCCACAGCTCCACAGGTCTTAAAGGACCCAGAACATATTTATACCACCATTCTGTTCATGAGTGTTTATGTATAATCTAAGAAGATGAAGGCTTTCTCTCCACCTGTCCTTTCTAAGCCCTCACCAGAATCACCCTTAGCACCCCTAATTTCTAATATGCACCTCATAATTTTTCTACATTCTACCTATTACCCAGTTCCAAAGCATGTCCACATTTTCAGGTATTTGTTATGGCAATTGCATTTCTCATACAAAAATATGGCCTAGTTAGCTTAAACTATTGAAGGGGTGTGGGGACACTGGTTGAGGGGGGTCTTGGCACAGGAATGAAGAGGCTTGACACACAGTCTGTGCCAGGAGACTGAGGGGCTCTGGGAGGAGCCTTCTCAAGTAAACTTCTGGTCTGTATTTATTATCATAAAACAGAGAGAAGTAGACAAAAGCTGCTTGCCCAACATTAGCACTGATTAGGGCGGACGTGGAGAGGGTCAGGTAGAATGTCTCCAACTTTGTTTTTGCAAAACCACAGACCTTGAGCACAACTTCTGCCTCCAGCATCAAGAGGCCTTTGGAATGTAGAGTATCTTGACCATAACCGTGAGGTCAGGTATTGCCACACCTCATATGGACATTCTCTCTTGGAGGCCAGTTTTCTGATCTGCACACACACCACTCACGTGCCACTTTTGTGATTTTCTATGTCTCTCAAGTAGGAAGCAAGTTTTATGCGAAAGATCTGAGCTCAATTTCCCCTGCAAACTATCATGAAAATAAACTAAAACTCGTCTCTAGGCTGGTGGGTTCAAGCCTGGCCCAGGCCAGCTAAAGGACAATGAAAACTACAATAAGAATGTAACTTGGTCATTGTGGTGGGGACCTGTAGCTACTTCGGAGGCTGAGGCCAGAAAATCACTTAAGCCCAAGAGTTTGTGGTTGCTGTGAGCTGTGACGCCACATCACTCTTCTGAGAGTGACATAGTGAGACTCTGTCTCAAAAAAAAAAAATATATATATATATATACACACACATATATGAACTTGAGTGACTTAAACAACAGAAATTTATTTCTCACAGTTCTGAGACTTCTTGGAAAGTCTGATATCAAGGCACCAGCCAATTTGGTTCCTGGTGAGGAATCCTCTCTAGTTTGTAGATGGCTGGCTGCCTTCTCACTGTGTCCTAAGATATAGGAGTGGGGACACAGAAAGAGAGAGAGAGAGAATGCTCTCTGGAGTCTCTTCTTCTAGGGCACTAATCCCCATGAGATCCCCACCCCATGATCTCATCTAAATCTAATTACCTCCGAATGTCCCCTTCTCTGGGGGTTAGGGCTACAATATATGAATTTTGGAGGAGGAGACACACTTTAATCCATAGTACTTTATCACACCAAAATATTAAAAAAACAAAACAAATTAAATAAACTTTCTTTTGTTGATATACAGCAAATGTGTATCTTGAAACTTTTCAGATCAATAGGAGAAAGCTAGATAAAATCACTGTATGAAAAAAAAAGGGAAACTTTTCCTTAAATTTTAAATCAGAATGACAATTTAGGAGGATAGCCGGGGGAGTGACATCTCATTCTTCCTCCTCCCAGGCTCCCATTAACTCCAGGTGATGCTGGAGGGCGAGTAGGTACAAGACTGCCAGCCTCCGTTACAGAGGAGGCTGGAGAGAAGATTAGGAGTGGAAACGGAAAAAATCTATCCCACTGGTGTAATGAGTGTCCCCCCCAAACTTCATATGCTGCAGTCTTAACCCTCTCAACATTTCATATACCGCCTGTCCCCTGACTGTGAGGACACAGTACAAGGGAAGGACCCTGACGCTCATGCCCCTGTGCACAGTTCCCATAAATAATGAATAAAATAAATGAGACGCCGAGATACAATGGAGAGTTGAAAACAACTCAGTGGCAGAACTAAGACCATGTAGTAGTCTAATGTAAATCAGTTTAAATGGGCTTTGCTTTTGTATTAAAATAGACTCTCATATTGGATAGTAAGATAAAGTAAACAAATAAAGAAATATCTAAAAAGACAAAATTAAGTGCCTACCAGCTGGAACAACAGCTTAGCTGGCTTTGTTACATCCTCAGCTCCCCACCCATCCCTAACCACACAAACCCATCCCTGTGGACACACACAAAACTTTTTTAATTATCTGAAGTGAGTGGTCACCATTTCTCATTTTTAAGACTTTATTTTTATTAATTTGCATATAAAAATAAGGAAAGGCTAAAATATTGGCTGTTTCGACCATTCAAATGTGGTTGTGGGTTGGTCTTCCTAACTCAAACCAAGCCTCCGTTTCCTGGGAAATGTCAGTGAGTTCTCAGAGCCTGCGTCCGCCCGCTGTCTGGAGGAGGTGGGAGTCCGTCAGATCAGGTGGTCTCACTTGCGAGTGCCTATGTCCAGGGGACATCTGCTCAGCCTCAGAGAGCTCAGCAGCTGACCTCAGCCAGAGAACAGGTGCTTGTGTTTGTTTTCAATGATTGCTTATACTTTTCCAGTTCTTATTCATACATTGTATTTTTTCCACTTCTTTTTGAAATTGTATGATTTTAAGAAATGGAATTATCTTTTTATTTAAAATTTCTTGAGTGTATGTGACACTGGTTTGCTTTCCAAATCAGCTAAATGTTACTCAGGTGGGGCATAGGGATGGGGTGGTAAGGGAAACAGTTTTCATAAATGAAAAGGCATTAGGTGGAATAAAACATTCAATTGGACACCTCTTCTAAAAACCCTGATAATGCTAAACACCTGGAACTATAGTTTACACAGCAGTTCATTCATAATTAAATGCATGAAATCAATATTATACTACCTTTCAAGAAAAATCGGTTTTCAATGTTCTTTCAGCTAGAGAATTTGTCCTATACGATGCATTCAAATGTTAGCATTCATCAGAATCCCTGGATGGTTTCTTATAGCACAGATGTCTGAGCCCTATCCCCAGAGTTTCTGGTCACTAGGCTTATGGAGAGGCCAGAACATTTGTGTTTTTAACAAGTTGCCAAGTGGTGCCAATGCTACCAGCCCAGGGACCACACTTTGAGAACTACTGCTGTAGGCATTTTGCTGAGCTCAGCCTACCAGGGTTTTATTTGTCTTGGAGACAAAACACTGAATACCTGTGCATCTGAAAACATGGGAAGGTGATCACTTTATTTAAAGATGTGTGAACATTCCAAATCCTTGAGAAAGTGTTCAAGAGACAGTGAAAATTTAAAAAATGGATAAAGCTGGTAGGACAGAGATGGAGAGAATCTGTTGAAAGGAATGGTATGAAGTAGATTGGAGGATCTAGAGCCGTTCCAAAATCTTAGCCTTTTCTCTCTTAGCACTCACCAAAATATACACACACCTATTGGTGAGATGATTTAATTAACTTATATCCCTCCCTGAGGAAATGATAAGCACCTTTTCGTTCCCGACAACATGCTGGCATAAAATTGGACAAACGAATGTCTGAAGTAAATAAATACTTGATTAATTAATGAACAAATGCATGCATGAACACATGAATAGCTGCAGCGACTGGGGGAAGGCTGTAGCCTGAGATTGGAAAAGACTCCATGATGATGAGCTTTCAGTCGATTGACTCAGGTAAAAACAGTTTTCTTGACCATGAGGCTTGTTAGGCTGCAGGTTCAAGGGAGAGCCCTGGTGTATTCTCCTTGGGACAAAGAGTGGCAGGCATAGGGGTAACATGAAGCCAGAAGTTATACCCAGATCTGGGAGGAGGAGAAGACGGCACCTGAGTCTATCTGAAACTTGTGAGTAGGGATACCAGTCTCGTCCAGAGAGTCACAGTGGAGTCTGCAACTTCAGAAAGTCGATGGTCTTGGAGAGGATGAAAAAAGACTGAGCTCATAATTGGCTGGGTTTCTCCAGTCTGGCTGAATTCATGTGATTAAGAAGAAAAACAAAAGGAGAAAAAAGAGATAAAAGAAAATAAATGTGGGTGGAAGATAATACTTTTTTTCTGAAATTCCTGGACTAATACTTTAAGGATGAAAATAAAATCGGGTTCTAGTTTTTAAGGATTTAGAGAATAGTTCTCCTAACCAGTTGGCTTTTGTTTTGTTTCATTTATTTTTATTATAATGGACCCCACATTGCTATTGTGCTTATTATCAGAATTATGGGTGGAAATTCTTAAAAATAGTTTTTCCAAGTCCTATCTTGCATAGATGGATGTCGCTAGGGGTTTTTCCTTTAATTTTTTAGGGTGGTTTTTTGTTTCATGTATTCACTAGTAGAGCACTTAGAGCTGACTATTAAGCCCACATTTAGTAAAGTGCTCAAAAGCTTTTTAGTATCGATCTCATCCATTGAACCTCTTTTCCCTTTGTTTATTCGTATATTTCATACGCGGTGTAGTGTGTACCCTAGTAAAGTACTTCAAATCCTTTTGGAAAAGGAGTAAGACATAAATAAATATAAAAGACAAGGTCCACTTCTCACAGACAGTTGTCTTTCGATCAGGTCAGGGCAGACTCTGGAGCCAGATTACTTGAATTCAAATCTGGGCCCTGCAGTGTCACATCCGTGAGACTGAGACTATGGCTTTTAAGTTTTGGGGGTGTCAGTTTCCATATCAGTGAAATGGGAATAAATAATAGTGATTCTCGTAAGGTCATCTTGAGAATTAAATTAGTTACTATTAATATGTGTATATCAGAACTGTGTCTGAGATATATTAATGTAATTGTTGTGCTATATTACACATAAGCACCACTTATTACTGATGATGAACTTCCAATATACTGAGCAGAATAGGGCTTGTGTTTAGAAATCATGTCCAAGGAATCACACAGTTTGGGAGGAGCAGAGAGTTGGTTGAGAATTCAATTCAAAGGGACTTTATCTAGCTGAAAATGTTTTGCATGCTGAAAATAAAAGCCTTAAGTCTCCCAAGTTTAAGTGACTTGCCCAGACCCACATCAAGGTGGCATGTGAGGGAGTGGCCCCAGGTACATACGCAGCAGATCTGTCCCAACATCAGGAATGTAGCCTGAGAGAAAGCTCTGAACTCCAGACCTGACCCTGTCCCCAAGGCCAGGAATCATGGGCAATTCACTGCCCTTCTCTAGTCTCCATCTGGAGAAAAAGCATTAAACCATTTTCCAAGGTAATTCTAGTCCTTACTGTTCTCTTTGGGACCATGCCTGGAACTAAACTGGAAACATTCACAATATGGTGGAAATAGAGCTTCATAAAGTCAGAGCAGAAGATTTACCATTTCCTACATGCAGACTTTGACCCTCCTCTGTACTCTTGCCCAATCTTTCCAAGACAGAAATCCCTTTGAAGTTATTTTGACTCTGTTGATTAAGGAATCAGTTTTTCTAATCCCTTCAGTTTTAATCTCCACCCAGTCCAGATAGTTTCCAACAGATGAAATCTCCATTCCACAGTCCCCGACCGTGCCGGATGCTGCCAGCAGAGCACGCTGCCCCACTAGCCAAGCCACTTCTGCTTAGCAAAGCTAGTGGCAAACTTCAGGATGGTGGTCCAAAGCTACCGTCATCTCTACTCTAAAGTCAAGTCATTAATTCATATTTGTGGGGCCCTTCGAAGTGTCAGGCATTGTAGTAGGCACTTAGGAAACTTAAAGTCTAGCACACAGCATAGATAGTCATTATTCATAGAATCATGCCAATATGAATTTTAAAAAGCATACTTACAGCCATCATAAGAAAGAAAATGCTCGTAGTACTATGCAAATAGGGTACAGTGTGGGACTTTTGGTGATTGGTCTAGAAGCTGAAGCAGTATTACCTATATCATAGGAGGTGGGTTTAAGACTGGGGAACTGGGGCCAGGGAGGTGCAGCCACTGGTGCAAAAGCCATTGGTGTGAATAGGAACCCTGAGGCATAGGGAAAGACATGCACTCTGGGTCAAATCTAAGAAACAGTTTTCTTAGTCATATAAAGACTTAAGTCTCAGGTGGTCAGGCATGGTGGCTCACACCTGTAATCCTAGTACTCTGGGAGGTTGAGGCAGGTGGATTTCTTGAGCCAGAGAGAGACCTCATCTCCAAAGATAGCCAGGAGTTGTGGGAGGTGCCTGTAGTCCCAGCGACTTGGTAGGCTAAACCAAGAGAATTACTCAAGCCCAAGAGTTTGAGGTTGCTGTGAGCTGTGATGCCACAGCACTCTACTGAGGGTGACAAAGTGAGACTCTGTCTCAAAAAATAAAAAAAAAGACTTACATCTCCCTGTACCCCTCTTCCCACATTTTAGTCAGAGCATGCAAGGAAACAGCCACGTGGTTTGGTTCCTCTGACTTTGAATGCACGAAGCCACAGCCAGAAAGTTTATCCAAAGCTATTCATAATGATTCTTTCCAAATGCTCTTCCATTTCCTGCTAACAAATCTACTTCGATGATGCAGTTACCATCGTCATTAACCGGAGATAATACAATCATACCGACACCCATTTCCACAAATTGCTTTTTTTCCAGATGGTATATTTTTTAGTAGAAATGGCTTAGGATATTACCTGCTGTTAGTGAATATCTCATACCATATTGTGTCTTCTGGGAAGAATTTTTGCCAGGAAAACCAATATTGTGATTCTATTTTTTTCCCAAAAATTAAAGAGCAACAGACGTAAGACTTAAATGAAACATTTATATATAATTTTCATATATTATTTTATATATGTTTGTATAAGAAAAATGCTACATTAGCAAATGTAGTGTTTTCCTTCATTAGCAAGTGAGGAAACTTTTGGAAGAGATAATAATTCTCTAATTACACCAACTTGAGAAACTCACTGTTGACATAATGATAGAATGGGCGAAATTTTTCATTTTCTCTCTATTATAAACATGTTTCCTTAGATTATGAAATGAAGTTACAGAAAGTATGCCACAAGATGAAACCAGAGCTGTAATATTTTCCCCTGAAATAACAACCTGATTGTAAATGTCACCATCTTCTTTTACAGTTGTGAAACCAAAGATAAAATAATAAAGTGGAGATAATAGGAAAAAATGGGGTGCATTCTCATTTGCACAAGAACACTGATAACGGGTAGACACAATAGGTAGGGTTTTAAAAATTGAAAATAATTATGGTATAATGCCCTACATTTTTAGTTATGTTGTGAAAATTAGGGTTATACCATTCCAGGTCCACAGGAGTGAATGGTACATTTAATTAAATGGCAGTGCATGAAATAACACGTTGGTAATAATGAAAGTGTTTGTGAAACAGTCAAAGATTCGATTGTTCAGATCCAGCTGCGCTCAGTATAGTGTGAGTCTGGTGTTTTTTATTTTTTATTTTTTTTGTCATGTGTATGTTCTTCTTATTATTTGAATAGTGTCTATGGAGCACCCTGGTTCTCCTAGATTTCTTGATTCATGATTGATTCTACATTTGCACTATTAAATTTGCTGGATGAGAAGTGGATGTTTTAGGGAAAGAAAGAATGATGTGTATGAAACAGGTATACTCCAAATAATTTAGAGATAATCTCTGTGGCATCGCAGAAGGTGCCCTCCAGACAAAGACTTGGGAGAAGTGTCTTAAATCCCATCTGGCTTTGTGCAAGATGGGAGAAATGAGTCTCTCTCATTTTCACTATTCTTATCGGAAAAATGTTTTAACACCACCTGCTGTTAAAATAGGTGATACATAAAGATGCGTAAGACATTCCTTGGCTTGCTAGTTCTTTCTTCTCCTTCTTTCTGGAGGAATGAAAGCTTTGAAGTCGGCTCCAAGGTATAATTTATTTTTCCCTCCACTATAAAATAAGGATAATAATAGTTCCCTACACATCTGGTTTTTGTGAAGTACAAAATTAGAAAATGACACTAAAAAGCTTAATCTGATACATGGTAAGCACTCGATAGATGTTCACATCTGTTTTTATCTCATTTAAATATTTCATGATTCTGGCTCAACATTCAGATTCTCAATATGCATAGAGGAAGAGATGGTTCGAATGTATTTTCTGATTAAACAGTGAGTGCCAGGGAAGAGCCAAAAAGAACCGAGAAAATGGTATAGGGGAAGTTCAGCATTATGACTGCCTGGGAAGGGTCTGTAATGGGAATGACCCATTCTGGGGTGTCCCTGCAGCACCTGTGTGTGGAGTGAGGCTATGAAAATTTGCCCTTTGGCAGCCAGACATATAGAGACCTACTGTTCTCTGTTCTGAGCTGGACACTTCCCATCTGCTGGAGAAGTTTGAAACCCAACCTAGGAGACTGTTTCAGGGTGGAGGAAAACTCTAGAGTGTCTGTGGAGCATGTAGGGACATGACAGGCTTTGGAATCAGGATCCCAAGTTCAGACCTAGCTGCATTTCCTAGTCACTGTGGGCTCTAGTCAACTGCCTTCAGCTTTTTCAAAAACAACTCTTCACCCATAGTAAGTGAATATATAGTAATAACGTCAACTGCATAAGACTTCATCAAATTAAATGAGCTGATATATTTAGAGTGTCATACACCTAGTATATGTGTGCTCAAAGTATCAGATCTTATTATTTTGGTTCCCTCCCAACCCTCTTCTCTCTTTAACCCTCACCCCCAGCTTCTGCTCATGGTGGACCCCAAAGGGACAGCAAGTAATTAGCATTGGGCCCATATGACATGACTTATTAGTCATGCACCTGTCTCTCCAGAAACAAATCCAGAGAGGGCTTACAGAAGCATTTTCCTGAGTTTTTTTTCTAGAATACTCTGAGCCTATAAAGAAAGCCTAGAACATATTACTCCAAATCCCATATTCTAAATGCTTAAATATCTCCTGAGATAGCCAGCACTGGAGATCAGCTCTTACATGGTACCAGCTGGGTTTGCCTAAAAACAAAGAGATGAATTTTTGTACTACCAAAATTATTAAGTGGAAAGGAATTGCAAAGCTCATTAATTTTTCAGAGGAATAAAAGAAAGAAATAGTTTACCAAGTCCTCTGACGGGAGCCCACTCTGGCAACAAAGGCAATTTATAAAAAGGAATCTTTAATCAAAATATAACAAAGTCTGACCTTTAAAAGAAAAAATTGAATAATCAGTCTGGAAAATAATTTTTGGTAATAAATTCTCCCAGCTGCACAGAAGTTCCTTGGTCGCAGGCCAACTGAACGCTGGTATTGTCTTATCACATACCAAGTGCTGTTAAAGGTGTCTTTTAAATGCTGCTTAAGATGTTCCTCCACAGACAAGCGGAGGAATAGGATACTTCCCTGCGGTGCAGAGGCAGACATAACCACACGACCTGGATCTGCAGACGCAGCAACAACACACCACAATCCCTGCCTCATTGGCAAATCTCAAAATCTGGCCTTCAAAGCCTCTTTTCTGTGCAGTGTGGAGATTGTAGCTGGATCACGCTGCGCTGCCTGGAAAACACCAAGGGCACATGGAGGGGAATTGTGAGTCCTGGCTTAGACCAAAGTCCTTGGCTCTGTCTGGAAACTTCACCTCAAAGAGTTGGCTAATGTCACACACAGAAAAGGGTCATCCTGCCTGCTTCAAACTGCCTTATTTCTTTCCTTTTCCAATTGCTTTCCCCTCAAAACCTCATTTTCCTCAGCAGAAAATCTACATCAGTGATTGCCAGACACCAACACCGTAAAAGAAAGCGGCTCGAATAGAAACAGAGGAGAAAGGGCAAGTTGGCGGACATTTCATGTCCTTGTAAGGCGTGTGTATTTAAGAACCATATTAATTTTATTTCACAAAGAATTTTTGAAAATTAAATAAAAATAGGCTTCAGGAAAACAATCTGTTCTGTCCTTGATGACCCAGTCCCAACCCTGGCTGTCCCCGTTGGAGCAGGAATAGGGAAAGTGTTGAATATGGAATCAAAACGACCTAGAGCCAAGCCCTGCCCTGCCCTGCCCTGCTAGGCTACGACCCCTGAAGCAAGACTCAACCGAGGTCTGTCCTATCCCTCTGAGCTGAATTGTGTTCCCACCCACCCAAATGCATATGTTAAAGCCCTAAGCCACAGTGTCTCAGAAGGTGATCTTATCATTGTTGCAAATGTAATTACTTAAGGCAAGGTCCTGATCCAGTATGTCTGGTGTCCTTATAAAAGGGGAGAATTTGAGACAGACAGATTTCTCTCTCTCTCTCTCTCTCTCTCTCTCACACACACACACACACACCCCCCTATGTGAAGGGGAAAGCAGAGATGAGACTGATCAGAAACAGCTGAGAAACACCAAAGATCGCCAGTGGATCACCAACCCAGGAGGAAGGTTTGCAGCAGAATTCTCACAGCCTCACAAAGAACCAATCCCCCGGGCCCCTGAGCTCAGCCTCTAGCCTTTACAACTGTGAGACACTATGTTTCTGTTTTTTAATCCCCCTATTCCGTGCTACTTTGTTACAGCAGATATATAACACCAGACAGAGCTGTTCACATCCAACGTGCAGACCAGGCAGGGGCAGGTGTGGGCCTCACCCTCTGGCTGTGCAGCCCATCACAGCAGCCACTGGTCATGTGAGGCTATTAGCAGTTGACGTTCCAGAGTGTGAAATGCGTATGGGATTTCACACTTAATGCAACAAGATTAAAATGTCTCATTAATACATTTTATATTGATCATGTGTCATCATCTATTTCTTTTTAACTTTGAATGAGGCAAGAGAATTTGGAGCCCCCAGGGCAGGAGGAGCTTCGTGTAAGGTAGCTGTGGGGACTGTCTTCATACATGTTTGGGAGCCTGGAAGCGGGAGTGGAAGAAGCTAAGAGAGGCCTCTACCTGACGGGAGCAAGGCATGCAAGGCTCCTGGGTCTGGCACTTTGGGGAAGTTGGAAAGAACCCTTCAGGCTATTCACCAGGGCCCAATGGAGGAGTGAGAGGAGAAAGGAGAAATTGTAAGCCCTAATAATGGCTGCATTGTCTGAAGCCCCTCGCCCCTAAGGCACCAGCCCTGGCTAAATACCTCCAGTGTATTCACTCCTTCCTGCATCCATTCTCATTGCAGCTCTGTTGAGCTAGGCACCATCATCTCCATTTTAGAGATAAAGAAATTGAGACCCAAGATGTTAAGTGTTTTTCCCAAGGTCACCTAGACTCAGATTTTAAACCTGAGCCTGGAAGAGCAGGTGAGAGCCAGCTTGTGAAAGAATGTGTAGATCTTAATGAAATACACGATTAAGAAAGGAGGGCAGGCAGGGAGAAAGAATGGTAATTGGTTTCTCTTGACGACAATAAGAAGGCCATGAAGGATTTTAAGCCAAAGCCTTGGATAATCAAGTTTGAGTTTTAAAGCCTCAGGAACTCTGTAGGCTACGAAGAGTGGTGAGGATGGAGGTTGTGTGTTCAGGATCTTTGCCCAGAAGTCAAAGAGTAATTCAGAGAGGTTCCTGTTCCTAAAACCTTCAAAGGATGGATCACTTTTAGGGAGCATTTTTCAGACAAAAGACAAGTGTCCCATGCCTGGAAGTGATGTGAGGGCATAGAGCTGGTCCAGCTGTAACCGAATAGAAGGAAACGCAGGGTCCTTTCCTCGCTTCTTAAGGAGGTGCTGTTGTTTGACACAGGTCGGTTCCCACCGTGACACTTCCAGGCCTAGGAAGCCTGGGTGAATGGGGGGATTGAAACAGAAGCAGTGATGAACTCTGCCTCAGAACTCCACTTCAGGGAATGAGCGTGACCCTGGGTTTTACCTTCAGGCTCCAGGGCTTTCTGGCATGGACCTCAGAAAGCTCATCCCTGGGGTCCCCAAGAATGGATTTTGTCTCATTTTCTGAGGCTGCCTACTGTGTGGATTATTTCCCTTGAGAGTAGCAGAAGAAATATCAGTCAAGAAACAATGAATTTGATTCTTTAAAGAGCAACTTTCCTTAAAACTGCAGTTAGAAGATGATGAGTCAAAGCTCACAGTAGTTTTGATTCTGAGGCTAAAGATCAGGCAACCATTGGCTTTTCTCTAGAGTATGTTGTTAGAGCCATCAGTGGCCCCAGACCCCCTAGGGGCCTAGCTGTTCTCTTTGTGAAGCAGGTGGCAGAGAGGAGCATACAGTGCTGACCCATCTGCGCTTCTGAGCCTGAGTTCCACTTCTGTCGCTCACTACAGTCCATCCTCTGGCAAAGGGCTTCAGTCTTTTCAGCCAGAGACACCATCCTTCACAGACTTCAGGACCACACGTGGCACAGCACGTGTGTCTAAAGTTAAATCCCTCCCTTCCTTTTCCTGTTTCCTCAAGCACAGGTCATGTGGGCCGTGCAACAATATAAGAGGAAAAGAGATCAAAATGTGCTCAGACTCGGACAAACAGAGTCAGTATCAACCAGAAAAATCCTGAAAATATACCTAGTAATTGAGGTATGGGTAAAAGTCAGGCTTGCTATTTTTAAGGTGAATTGTGAGAAAAATGAACCCGCTTGGCAGATAACTGCACAAAGCACCTTTTGGGGCTGAGGGATGCACAAGTTTCCCCTTCCTCTGGTCTGATGCAGCCTCCCTGCTCCTCTCCCCAAGGCACAGACTTCTCTAGAGCAGCCCGAGCTGACTTCCAATGGCCACTTGGTCTTGTTCACTGTGGACAGGGCACAAGCTGGGTGGC
>NW_003852408.1:4433135-4441999 GCF_000181295.1 Otolemur garnettii | reverse complement strand
ACAAAATGCAAACTATTGAACTTTAAATAGACAACCAACTGCTATGAGTAATTGTTTTAATTTACTGCATGACCTTTATATATCACTGAGCTTCTTAAGGTGATCTACAATAATTCTGTGTCTTGATAATTTAAGAAGAAAAAAAAAGGAGCAGCAAAAACTATTAAAGCTTCATGTTCAAAAAATAATTTGAATGATTTCAGTAGCTCTGTTTTTATGACAAAGAGGAGAACTTAAGTTGTTTGCTTTGTTTTTTGGTTCAGAGAACCAAATATTTATACTAACTAAGGGGAAAGACGTATATAAATGATGGATATTGTAAAAGAGATATTTTACTACTTTTAAGGCTCTGAATCCTAGAATTGCAAGAACCATCTGTTGCTTAATGGAGAACCTGCTTTAATAAATAAAGAAGAATGGCTTGAAACTGGCACATCGAAGCTGCCATTTCAGTTATGCCAGCTTCTATTTAAGCTGAAATTATATCTATCTAGGCCCCAATTAAGATACCCATAATAGCATCTGCATGAAGATAATCCAAATATGAGCACAATGAAATTTGTTAGATTTTGTCTTCTGTGACAAATTGTTACCAGAACCACTATGTTCAGACCTACAATGAGCCTCAGTCTTCCTTGATCCCAAATTTACATTAAAAAATGACCACGGATGGATACAATATACAGCAGGGCTTCTGTAGTTGATCTCCTTGCTACACTGACCACCTCCTGAAGGTGACCTAGTTTCATAGGCTGGACATGCACCCCGTGTACATATCAGTACGGTCAGCCCAGGTCCTTATGCTGACCACCTCTGCATGTTGACCATTTTCTTACAGTCCCTTGGGTGGTCAACTTACAGAGGTTCTACTGTGCTGTTGTCATAGCCAGCATATTTTACGTTTACGACAGTTCCCTTGAACTTACTCCTCCTCTACCTGAAACTTTGCACCCTTCTGACCAGCATCTCCCCAGCCGTCTAACTCCCAAGCCCCGGGCAACCACCATTCTTCTCTCTGCTTCTGTGATTCCACATAAAACGGGGTGACCAACTATCTGTCTTTCTGTGCGTGGCTTATTTTACTTAACACGACGCCCTCCAGGTTCATCATGTTATTGCAAATGACAAGATTTCCTTCTGTTCTAAGGCTGAATAACGTTCTCGTGTTTCTACACAGCCCGTTTTCTTCATCCAGCCTTCCCCTGAGGGACACGTAGGTTGATTGCGTATCTTTGCCATTGTGTGTGATGCTGCAGTAACTATGGGTGTGGCGGTGTCCCTCTGACATCCCTGTTTCACATATGCCCAGTAGGAGAATTGCTGCATCATACGGTAGCTCTGTTTTTACTTTTCTGAGGAACCTCTCCACTGGGTTCCTTAATGGCCGTGATAAGTTACTGTACGTCCTCTCCATAAATGTGCAAGCATTCTCTTTTCTCTGCATCCTCACCAACCCTTGTTATCTTTTTGGTAACAGCCCTTCTAGGATAATAGTTTCACGGTGCTATCACATTGGGGGTTTAATTTCCTGAAAATTGCTAAGAGAGTAGATTTTCGTTGTTCTCACCACAAAATAAGGAGGTAATGAATATATCAATCAGCTTGATTTAGCCATTCAACGATGCATACAGATTTCAGCATATCTTGCTTTATACTATATATATATGTATATGTATCATTTTTATTTTTCCATTGAAATGGGGAGGAAGAGACCATGAAACGCAGGCAACTTTTAGCTATTTATTGCAAGTGTGTATTTCCTTACCTATATCAATGTTTCCTTTAAGCTTTTTCCCTAAATAATGTTCTGGAATAACAACTAGGGCCATTTAATGACAGGTTGGCTTCCAAGAAGTCTCGTATGGCATTATGCTTTATTCCACAAATCTCAGGACATTTATAAATGACCTAATCTGGCTTCAATATATGTTTAGATAAAAGGAAGAAAACATTCTTTTTAAGAATAAAATTATGGGGTGGCGCCTATGTCTCAGTGAGTAGGGCACCGGACCCATGTACCAAGGGTGGCGGATTCGAACCCAGCCCCGGCCAAACTGCAACAAAAAAATAGTCGGGTGTTGTGGCATGAGCCTGTAGTCCTAGCTACTTGGGAGGCTGAGGCAAAAGAATTGCCTAAGCCTAAGAACTGGAGGTTGCTGTGAGCTCTGACACCACAGCACTCTACCAAGGGTGACAAAGTGAGACTCTGTCTCTAAAAAAATAAGAAAGAAAGAAAAGAAAAGAAAAAGAATAAAATTGTTAACAAACCTATAAACATTAAAGTATTGGTCAATATTGCTAATGTATTATGAAGGGGTTGAACACATATATAATACTTTAGTAACTCCATTTTTGGATCGTGTGAGTACCTCCTTATAGTAGCCTCTAAGCCAAGCTATTGAAAACTCAGTTGTGGCTTGAGAATGGTTTTAAATGAAAGCCATACATTTCCAAAGCAAAATGTATTCAGATTCTTTTTGAAGATCCAATTTTGGGTGCATAAGCAAAAACCAAGACAATCTTAGTGGGGCATTCCAAGAGAAACATTTCCCTGGATCCCTCCATGAACACCAGCTTTGCTCAAGTGTATGTATGAGACCACGTCTTTGACTGATTTTCAGCAAAATGAAGTTTACTTGCAAATGTCCAAAATAAGACGGCTTAGATTTTTCTTCCTCTTAGCAATTTTCCTTTATCCATCCAGATGTTTTTCTTTCTCAGCTTGGGTTTAAGCATCACACAGGGTTTTCTTCTGGTGACTATTATCAGTTGGCAGCTCTTCCAGAGGGGCAGCCAAAGTTCTTCAGATGAACGATGTAGCCTATAAAATTATTCCAAGAGCCAAATCTTGGCATCCTGAAAGCATCTTGAAAATAAGAGTTTGGGAGTCACCTCTGGCAATCATGAGGGCCTTCACTCTCATTGTAGATTAGTTTAAGGTATATCTGGAAGGTGGAAAGACAGCACAATTTTGGAATACTTAAGAAACATAAAGCTATGAAGAATTAGATCATCATCACGTCCACGTCCATATGACTGGGGAAAAAAAAACCCAAAATGAGGAATTTAGGATAATCTGAAGAGTTCCACAGTTTTAACTAATTTTGATTCAATGGATCACGAACCAAAATACATAATCTAGGATTCGGAGCACATATGCTCTTTCTTTCTAAATTCTGAGAAAGTCTGAAATATGTCATGTAAATATAAAACAGTTAAGGCCAAAAAAAAAAAAAAAAGGAGAGAAAGAGAGAGAAGATAGAAAGACTAGAAGCAGAGAAGAAGAAATGGGGGAAAGCAGAGGAGAACCAAGAGGAAAACATGCCTTCTAATGTATGAACTTGGAAAAGAACCAGCTGAGTTCATGTGCTTCGTATTGTCAGAAAGTAAAAACCCTCTCCCTGAAGATCTTCTCTCTTTTCTCTTTCAGTGACAGAAATGAATAGAAATAAATTTACGAATGGCAGGAGGGCTGTAATCTGCTGAAATGCAGGTGTCTTAAAATACATCATCTGTCTCCTTCCTCGGGATAATGTTTGCTCCATTTAATTGTGTGGCTTTGAGCACTGAACACTGTTTTTCTATCTATAAGCAGCCGTAATTTTTTGGAATTGGGTAAGGGCAGTGTTTTTCTCCATTTGCTCATCTTCGAAGAGACTGGGAAGGGGAGTTGCTAGGATATCTCCTGCATTCCAGGATTCTGTCTTAAAAATCACAAATCAAAGATTCACATGTGATTTTCCCTTCTGTCTGTCTCTCCATCCATCCTCCCAGCCAGCTAACAGAAGTTAGGCTTCTCCTGGGGGCCTGTGTCTGCCACACGAGCTGGGGGTAAAACAGGAACAAAAGAGACAAAGTGCCCATCTTAAAGATGCTTACACCCCAGAGGTTTAAACAGACATTTCCATATTTACACAACTAACTACATAATTAAAAACGCCAATGAATGACATGAATTAAAAACACAGGGTGCTACAGAATCCTGTAACAGAAGGACTTGATTTAGAGTTTTAACATGTCCTGAGAAAAACAAAACGGATGAATCAGGCATCTTGCTTTTACAGAGGTAGAGAATCTTGCCCTGTGCTCATAGCCAGGGACATACTTGAGCAAAACTTCATAGAATGTTATTTGTCCTCGAAGAAACCTACTTGGACCTCTGCTTTTAATACTGTTGCTGTTAAAAACACTTTAAAAATGAATAGCAAAGAACATTTATTTATAATGGTTTAGTGTGTGAATTTAAAATAAGCTAGAAGGTTTCAAGAGGAATGGAAATGAAAAATTCAAAGGAGGTGGTTCTTGTCCAGAGCAACAGTCCTGGGCCAGAAGTCAGAGGGCTCTAGTCTCATCAGACACGTCCTGGCTACCAAGGCCAAGGGATGTACCGAATTCTTCCTAGAAACCTTGTCAGTTAATGTACATGAAAATGCTCTGTGAAGACTAACACAGGAAATATAGTAGAGAGAGAGACACTACCACACATTAAAAACTGATAATTCAAAGCCGAATTATCCCTCTGAATTAGGATTGCCATCCCAAAGGACTTCGTTAGCTAAATGAAAGCTAACACTGTGTGTTTACCTTTAAATTGCTTACCAATCATCCCAAGAAAAGCCTTCTATCAATACTCTCAGCCCCAATTATGTAGCCCCTCATACGTAGTAACATGAAAAAATACAATGACCAAATGCTTATGCAATAAATAAGCATGTGTGCAGTCAGGATTCAACTTAACTTTTACTCAGGAAAATGACATTTTCTGAGATATGTGCTGGTTGATTTTTCTTTTTTTTTTTTCCTTCTTCCTACGTGTATATTCAAGGCAAGTATAGCAACTGAAATTGGGAAACTTTCAACTTTTAGCCTTTCGACAGGAAGAGTTAGCTTGCAATTCTCACTTGAGGTCAGCTCTTTCACAGCACCTCCATTCTCACATTAAAAGCCTTTGTGTTTGCTACCCACTCCATGAAGGGCATTGCTCAAAACACACGACTCCACGGCTGCCCACCTTGCTTGATCCATGGGGTTGTTCTGAGATATCATAGCCTGGAGGAGACAATTTTTATCCAGTTCTGTCAGAAGAAAAATCACCATGTTTACCTTTTAGGATTTCAGCACAGGGTCTCTTGAGATGTGCATGGGATTTTCGTAAAGACTCTACACTGAAGTAAGTCTAGTCCACCAAATAACTATTTCACCTGCTAACGTGCCACTATCTCAGCTAAGGGGCACACAGAAATTAAAAACCAACTGAGCATTTACAAATACAACAAGATTTTGAACTGCAATCAAGGAATGGCCAACTTTAAGAATATTTTTAGATCAAACTGTCCAATGGCTTGATCTGTTTTGTTCTTCAGGTTTTCACTGCTACACAATGAAGAGACATTAATTATGAAACTCCTCTGCTTTATTAATGCAAACATATTTTTATTAAAGAATGAATGCATTTATGCTAAAGAACAGTTTACATATGTGGTAAAGCGACAAGCATATCTTCAAGAGGTGAGTCTTCCTCAGTTTGACCTCATGCTGCTTCTACATGCCTGAAAACTGGACCCACCACATGTGGGAGGCACACGTACACACACACAAACGCATACACTGACACACAGATACGCGGACCAAAATGCTGACACTGTCGCGTTCCAGATGGGATCAGCTCTCATTTAAGGCTTCCGAGGTGCCCCAGTGACCCTAATACTACCAGGATTAAAAACAGACTTCCTTAAAGGAGCAGAATCACCTGGAAAAGGTGTCATGTGCTCGTGGTCTTCAGTGTATGTATTTGAACATTTTCAATTTCATTCCATTTTGACTCATTGCTTTTATAATATTTAAAGGTCCAGGAAACTGGGAAATCTCAGGATTTCTTAGTGAGAACTTCTCATTAAAAATAACAACAACAACAAGAAAAAAAGAAAAACCAGGCAACTCTGATGCTAGGATATCACCAATTTTAAGATAACAAGATAAGATTTCCCTTTAGGTTAAGGTGGACATGGGTTCTCTACACAAGCCAAGTTTATCTAACTCATTCCCTCTTTAAGTGCAATGTTGAAGGATGCCTTGGTGATGTCAAATCAGTTTTGAATCTTGCCATGAAGGATGCGTCAGACAGGACCATCAATTAAATAAGTTACCGTTCTTTAAGTCAGAGTTGACAAGAAATAGGACAGCGTGTGTGAAGTTTCTTCACTTGCTGATTATTCCTCCCTCATTTCCAGAGCTTCTGTTGTGGTGGTGGTTGTTTTAAGCTCCTGGTTGGTTGGTTTTTTGACTGTTTCATTTGCTTGGTTATTTTCTTCCCTTTTGGTGTCCTGCAGTGTATGTTGAGGTGCTAACCCACTAGGGATGTCAGAAGGAGCAAAGAGGGTGGCTGGGGCCGGAGGAGGGAAGAGGTTATTAGTAGCTGCAAGTATTCTAAGAAAATAGATGAAGTCAATACAATAAGAGGATACTACTTGATATATTTATGTAAATAAAAGCATTATCTTTAACTGTGAATTAACTGCCAACTACCAGGTTGTTAGTTGTAAAGCTCAATGAAGGCTGTGCTGATTTGCATATGGAGGAGAGAATCTGAAACGTGCCAAGGGAAGGGGAGCTCTCTGGGTCATCCCCACCCCACGTGTCCTTCAAGCCTGAGGGCAGGACACAGGACAGCATCTGTCCCCCCTCTGCCCCCCGCCCCAGAGAGCTGACAGGTCCCTCTACCATTCTCGTTGGATTTCATAAGGCAGATTGGAGCGGTCCATCCAACACCAGCCACAGAGCGTTTGCCTGAGAGGAGTTAAAACTGGCACAGAGCTCTCCCAGAGAGGCATCAGAAAGTGAGAAGAAACCCTAAGAAGAGAGTCTAGAACCTTCCTCCCCTCCACACTCCCACCCTCCTCACAGTCACAGCAGCAGCAGATTTCAATGGAACGTAATTACTTTAATGATACATTTCTTTAGATTTAGAATTCATCTTCTGAATTTAAAAAGCTTGGTCAGCCAATAGTTTGGCAGTCTTTTCATCCCAAATTTGAATGGTTGCTTACTCATCTGTCATCTTCAATTCCTTGACCGATGCCGCCGTCACTGACGCGCGTTGGGTTCCTTCAGCCGTCGTCAGATTCCAATTCCTGGGAGACCTCCTCCGACGAGCTGTTCCTGTGGATCCGCCCGTCGCTCTTCATACTGTGGAAAGTCTTCCTGAAGGCCTCCATCATGGCGTGGGCCAGCTTCTTGGCCTCCAGCTTGCTCTCGCACTCCACGGCGTGGCAGTCCATCTGGTAGGACAGGTCGTCGTTGATCTCCCTGTATACCCAGGCGAAGATGTTGGGGCTCACGTTGTGGTCGGCGGTGCAGTAGGCGATGCGGGCCACCTGGAAGGTATCCATGTGCACCGTGGCCTCCCCTTTGTGGTCAAGGTGATGCAGCCACACCTGGAAGGGTCGGATCTCCAGGAGGGCGTTGGCCGGAAAGACGTCTTCTCGGGCTAGCGTGTGCTTCTTCCAGAGCTCAATGACTGGCTTTTCGGTGCAGCCCGACAAAAACTGCATGCCTGTGGTGGAGACTTTCCCCAGGTAGGTAACCTGCAGGTGCAAGACAGGGGGAGAAAAAAAGGACGCGGTCAGCAGTGCGTTCTCAAATAGTCACAGTGCCGCACTGGGATGGGCAAGAGGCCTCTTTTCTTGTTCCCTGAAAGAATAACTACGATCAGAATTTCTACCTTCTTCCCCTAACAAGTGGCCTACTTAGCAAATGTATTGACATTCTTTAAGGAAACTTGGGTTTTTAAAAAGTCTCATTTCTAGAGAACTACTCTCTCTCTCCCTACTCCTCTGTTAAACTCCCATTCAAATGACTGATCATGATCTTTTTACATAACTTGGCACTTCTTTAAACTCATAAAGTCACTTGAAGTTTATTTTCAGCCAAACACACCAGAATTTAATAATAGGAAGGAATCAAAAGGACGCTGCCTCTGAAAAACAAAGTCTTTATTAAACTTATCTCCTCGCCTGGTTCTCGTCCCAAATCTTACAATGTTTGATTTCACTTAGGCTGCTTGCTTCTAATGCCAAGGACGCAAAAACTGTTCTATTTAAATTATGGCCTAAAGCATGATTGGTTTCCTTCTTTAATTTTTTAAAAAAAATATATAGCAGTGCCCAGTTATTTTTCAACCTGAACCGTTTTTTAACTGATGAGCATCTGGCTATGCGATAAGAAATGAAAGATGTACAGATGGGTTAAGACTAGAATGTTGGCTTATCACACAGCCAGATAGGAAGTACTGAATGGAAAATAAAAAAGATTTCCAAATGATTTAAATATTGTCTTTTTAAAAACTTGTTTCTGATATAACTAGAAGAGATTTTCATTCTTTTTTTTTTAATCCATCGGAATGAATAGAAATTCTACTAATGGGAAATAAGGATTATGGAAATGCATAAAACATAAGAAATCCTCTAAGAAGTAACATAAAATAGTTTGTAAAACAAGTGGCATGTATATAAATATGGGAGAACCTCCATAGCCGACCACCTCAAGTTGACTGAATTTTCACAGAGTAAACATGCACCACATGTATGTGCCCAGGTCCTTACGTTGGCCACTTCCACAAGCTGACCAGTTTGGTGGTCAACTTACAGAGGTTCCTGCCGTACTAAGATTATCAGAAGAGAAAGACTAGGAAAAGGTTCATGGAAGCAGGAGAACTGAAGAGGACACTTGGCCACAGTGATTCCAGATCAATGTGCACGTTCAGTGGGACTAGAAAGGCCACACGGGCAAAGCGTAGGAAACACGTTAGGGGCGACTGCAACTTTTTGTGCTTTGGGTATCTCTCAAACAAGGGTTAATTAAATAGT
>NW_003852408.1:4430020-4432650 GCF_000181295.1 Otolemur garnettii | reverse complement strand
GCTCAGGCAAACAGGCTACTGACCACACGTCAGGCCTAGCCTAACAGCCCTGGAGAGGTCCACAGCCACTGGGTACAAACACAGTAAACTCTGGGGTGTGGGACTGGCTCTGTAAGCAGTGTGTATCAGTGGGAGTTCTCTGCTCCTGATGACACATCAGTGAAGGTCCAGAGTCTCTGCAGCGCCTGAATGTGACCAAGGGTGTAAACTCAGAAGACTGACCTGTGCCAGGAAGAGAGGTAGATGGAGAGGGCTACCGACAGCAGAAACCCAGCTGCAAGGCACGGGTGTCCAACATTAGCAGGCAGTGGGAAGGCACTAGGGGGACACATGGGAATGATACTGCAGGTTGAGGATCCAAAATGGCCTGAATCAGAATTTCAGATTTCAAATTCTTCAAATTCCAGACCTTTTCTCACATTTTGAAATATTTGCATATACATAATGACACAACTTAGGCACTGGACCCAAGTCTAGACACAAAATCTATTTATGCTTCCTATATGTCTTATACACATAACCTGAAGATAGTTTTATACAAGATCTCAAACAACAGGGAGCGTGAAACAAGGTCTGTGTACACGGAGCTAGAAGGCAAATGCACTGCTGTCTCTGCACCCCCGGGGACAATCCCTGGGTGCCCGGCATCCCCCTCATTCCCGACTTTGAATGGATATGCCACCATGAGCAGACTTTTCTTACACCTATTCACACAGATGTAGTTAACAGAACATTCTGACTGTGACCCACCACGTGAGGTCAGGTGTAGAATTTGCCACTTGTAGCTTCACGTCGGCACTCGGCAAGTTCCGCATTTTGAAACATTTCAGAGTTTGGATTATCAGATTAGGGATGCTTAACCTGTACTCAAAGACAGACGGACCCAGGACAATGACTCAGACACTGTCAGCACCCAGACTCCCCAAGGAGAGCAGCCAGCTAGACAGCTTACTGTCATTCTGCATTGGAGTCAGAATATAAAGATGGGTTTGTGAGAAAATGCACAGTGCAGGTTTCTTGAATAACACTTACTGAACACAGGCTTTCTGTTCATGGTATTTTATGATACCTTTACTATTTTTTTCTAATACTTTTATTACTTTTTTAATTGAATTGAATATACTAAACTATTTTCAAATGTGCAATACAGGGGCCTTTAATACATTCAGAAAATTGTACAACTATCAGCTTATCTAGTTCCAAAATAGCTTCATCACACCCACAGGAGACCCCAAGTCCATTAGATAGTCAACCACTGTCCCCTTCCCTCAAGCTGCTGGCAGCCACTAATCTGCGTTCTATCTCAATGAATGACTATTCTGGGTATTTCATTTAACTGGAATCATCATGTAACGTATGACCTTTTTTCTGTCTTCTTCCTGTTAGCATAATGTTTTCAAAGATCATCCAAGTTGTAGCATGTGTCAGAACTTCCTTTTTTTCTATGATACTTTTACTTTTGATAGTTTAAAAGCACAGAAAGTGAGGGAGAGGTTCCGGGAAGATGGTGGAGTTTAAAGCCCCAGCAATCTGTCTCCCCATCTAGATAATAATGCACGAAGAGAATCTGTCTGATACAGATTCAGCTGATACAGCTAGCTGGGAGCTCTGGCATCTACTGAAGGCTTGCAACTCCCAGGCGAAAGGCTTAGAAGATAAATTTTAACGTTGGTGGGTTTTTCTGGGTCGCACACAAGTAGCTGCTCATCTCCACTGCACAGCCCTATGGCAGGAAGCTGTGCACATTTTTTGGTGAAACTCACACTCATCTTGTGGGACCAAGGTGAGCAGAAAAGGCCCCCATTCTTCAATTATCGAGAACCTGTGCTCTGCTGGCTGTTTCTACTGCCCAGATGGAGGCAGTAAACACCACCTCCCAGTATCACAAGCCCCTTTCCTTCTGGCTGAAGTAGCTTCCGGGGGATTTAAAGGACCAACATCCCCTTTTTAATTTCTCTCTTTTCTCCCTTTTAAGATCCAGACAGTAAAGACTAGGAAATTTATATGGGGAAACTTAGAAATGATCACACATGCCCAGGAGAAGGTACAGTCTCAGAAAAGACCCAGAAGATGTTAAGTTTAAACCTCTGGCTAAACCTCAGTGCAGAGACAGGCTACAGCAATCCAAAAACTGTAAACGAAATCAATATCCAAACAACAGTGCACCTTGGACAAGAGGGAGAATCCGAGTTCCAGAGTCACCACATTGTTGGATTCAAATGTACAGTTTTCAACAAGAAGCCAAAACAAACAAAGAAACGGAAAGGTATGACCCAGTCAATAGAAAGATAAATGAATAATAAATAAATAAACAGAATTTATTTATGAAAAATGAAAAAAACTTCTAGTAGACTTTATTAGAAGTTATAGAGGATTCACTTCAACAGAAATCGATTTCATAGTGGTAAAATCAGAAAACTGGGAGACAATGTATTTTTCCTTATAACGATTTATTACTTATAAACTAAAGATTTTAGGGGAAATAAAGTTTTATTTTGGAGGTGTGCTTGAGAGAAGAATGGAGCAAAATGAGTAGCTCAAAGAGTTGAATAGGGAAACAGTTACAATGACTTAATGATCTCTAGACATTCACAAAGTAATTCTAGAACACTAAGGTATAGCATAATACA
>NW_003852408.1:4423703-4429050 GCF_000181295.1 Otolemur garnettii | reverse complement strand
GAGAATGACATGAAGGCTATGTTGGCCAATTGGATGAAAGTATTTCAAATTGTATATGGAAACAACACACTGTACCCCATGATAGTATTAATGTACACAACTATGATTTAATAAAAAAAAAACTATTAAAATTGTAATAGTAGTCACATTTCACTTCTGCAATTACAACAGATATAACATATGAGATATCAAATGTCATGCTACAACTGACTGCTGTGAGTGTTACAATTTTGATATGTTTTTTTCTCAATATGTGTATACATTTTTGGCACCTTCTGCACACCCATGCGTTTGTGTGTGTATGGGTATGCGTGTGTGTGGAGAGTGTGCTTATAAAACTTAAAAAATGGTAATCTATTGAAACACTAAATCAAAGAAAATAAATCTTTTAATCTAAAAAAACTGTGAACTTCCAACATTTTTTCCAAAAGTTTTCTCTGAGCAGGAAAGTCTAAACATGTTTTATTGGTTCTGATCATGAACATTCCACCGGCTTTGTCTTGCAAAGTTGCAAGGCTTACAAATGGGGGATGGCTGAAAGTGGATCGTGAGACTACTCTTCTCAACTGCGAAACCGACAAGGGCCAATGGCCACATACTGGGGAGAGTGTCCCAGGTCACCCCAGATGCTGAGGAGAGCACCGCAGGTCAAATCTGTTCTCCATTGGAATCTGCAACAGAGGCCACAGGGGCTGCGGTGAATAGATGTGCCTGTCCTAGAAACACAAAATCAGCAAAGGTTCCCTGAAAATGCCAGAGAATGGCCAGTTCTCAAGTTACAGTAGTCCCATCCTGACTCCTTGATACAATAAAGGTCCACCCACCTCAGGCCTTGGCAAGGCTCTTGGCTGAGTCTTTTCTGTAAGTAAAATGAGCCCTGCTCAAACTTTCCCCAATAGATCCAGTAACGAACTGCTCTTGGGTTCCTCCAGGGTGTGGTCAACACAAAACATGAGGTGCAAGGTCTAAAACCTGTGATGCTTGGCAAATATTGTGAAGTCAGTGAAACTCCTGCTACCCTTTGTACAGTTGACAAAATTGCCTGAAATCCCACGAGATTATGTAAATATAAAAGAATACTGTTAACAAATTGGCACTTAAATATAGGAAAATGATTATAGGCATAGAGTCTTCCTAGAAATGGAAGAAAAAAAAGTTGTCGAAATTGGTCAGGTGCAGTGGCTCACATCTGTAATCCTAGCACTCTGGGAGGCTGAGGCAGGAGAATCCCTTGAGCTCAGGAGTCTAAGCCAGCCTGAACAAGAGGGAGACTCCATCTCTACTAAAAATAGAAAAAAAGTGCTGGGCAATGTATGGGTGCCTGTAGTCCTAGCTACTAGGGAGGCTGAGACAGGAGGATCACTTGAATCCAGGACTCTGTGGTTGCTGTGAGGTAGGCTGACACCATGGAACTCTAGCCTGGAGCAAGAAAGTAAGACTTTGTCCCCCTCAAAAAAATATCTAAATAGAATTTCCTTAAAAGTGGTATGCAAAATGATAAAATGATGTACCAAGGCTGTCTTCCGTCAGAATGACCATTTAAATCAGCCCTGCTTATTATGCAAAGCAGTCTGTGTGCCAGAATTCTGACCAATGTCTATGCACTTTCCCCTGAAAAGTCAATTATTTACGGCCTGCCCACATAGTTCCTGATTCTCCCATTATAAAACACTATTCAGACTTTTTAAAAAATAGTGAACTAAACCACTTCTTTTTTTTAAATGTAGTGTGTAGTTTAACAGAATGTACCTTATAGCTCTGATTTTCAAGGGAAATAGAGCAAAAAGTTTTTAAAAATTAATTATCTCAAAATACCAGAAATTCAATGATGCTGCGTATGCAACCATTCCCCTGTGTAGATGGGGCCGTGGAGTACAAATGTCTCAATAAACAGAAACTCTGTTATATGGGGCATTACACTGTATGTTGCCATATCAACATGTTACAGGGATTTACTCTAAATACACTATAAATAGAGACACGTCCCTTCTTGCCAGTTTTCCTCATGTGGGAAACTGACCTTTTATTCCTCTGTGAGCACATCCTACCTAAGAGTGAGAACACAGGACTCAATGTGTGAGGTGACTTCAGGCAGTTTTGCCACGTCTGGTTAATGAGAATCCCGTTATCCTGCCCATCTATGAAAGAGGCGAATGCTTTCTTGATGAATAATCCCTTTCTTAAGCCCCATCTTAAGAGCTGCAATCTTCCAGAGCCACAGAGTAGACAGGAAATACCAAGGCACAAAAATGGTCACTAACGTTGTCCAAACTGGTACATGGATTTTCTTTTTAAACCTTCACCCCCTCAGTGCGTTGGAACAAAGGGACTTGGGAGATGACAAGTGGAGCCTTCAGGAGGGGTAACAACTCCTTGGAAATTGCAGTAAATACCAGCATCTTCTCTATGGTTGCAGAAACAGGCATTGGGCAAGCAACTTACTACAAATGAATCATTCAGAGAGAAATAAACAAACATTAAAAAAAAAAAAAGTTTTTCCCATGCGTCATTCAATGGCATAAACTGATGTCCCAAACACAGACGTTTGCAATGTGTGTAAATGGGTTTTGCCCAACCCCAACTGCAGAAAGTATTTGAGAATATTCACAGCATGTGAAAATCCAGAGAGGCTGTGGAGCCCTGGAGCCGGCCAGAGTGTCTGCAGTGTTAACGGTGTCAGATCCAGAGAGACCAGTGTCCTCAGAATCTCTCCTTCCGACCCCCAAGTTTTCCAACACCCCAGCCAGCTTTTCATTCATGAATCACCATTCCCTGCTCATCTGTGGCAAAACAAACCACGGTTGCCTAACACAGATCCTCCAGCTGAGTGGCACCGTTTGTTTTCTCTTCGTGGCCCGTCCATATTTCATTCTGGCCTGAAAACACCCTGCTCAGATCCTGACTCACCTCACGCTAGACTGGGCAGGAGGATGGAAAGAGCAAGGACACGGCCCCTAAACAAGAAGGAGATAGACAATTGTGCAAGAACCCACGCTGGACAAGCCCAGCTTCAGAGTCTGGCTTTGGTTACAACATATTACTGGGTTTCTCCAGAATGTCATGTCGACAACAAAGCCTTGCTAGGGGTCTTTCTGGATACGTAAGAGACATTACTGTTCTCTCCTTGTCTGTACAAGGCGTCCTTTTCCTCGCTGACATAAAAGAGCATGATGTAAAAAGAGGATGGAGAAAGCTTAACCAGAAATCCTCACAGCTTTGGAGTTAGAAGGCAGAAGATGAGAAAAAGAGAAGCCACTCTTAACCCTGCGCCAAACACCAGAGTCAAGCTCTGCTTCCCTCACTCCGATTCTCACCTGCACTTTTTAAAGAAAGGGAAAAGCACATAACACAGAGAGTTATGACCCCAGCTTGAATCCACCTCTTCCTCACTGGCCACAGAGGAGCAAAAATCCACTAGGCATTTTGAAGCATGGGGGTAGAGTCACACACCAATTACCTAAAAATCCAAAATGCAAACACAGCTTTGCTAATTGTGACCACCAAGCTATATTACAAGTTTTAAGTCACAAAGAAGAGATCAGAAGACAAACACTAGTCATAGTGAAATCTATGAAGTTACTATCAACAAAACAATACATTTTGGAGGTCTGGAAGGGGGCAGGGAAAGCAGAAAGGCAGCTACTAGCACCAGTTCTGGGCTCCTCCTGTGTATTTCTACAGCATAAATCAAGCCCCCCTGTTGGGGTCATACAAGTGTATCTGCCATCTGCTTCTCGGCGGAGGAGTTGTCCACCCTCCTCTCATGGTCTGCTCTGAAGGGCTTCCCACCCCAGATCTAACACACCATCCTCAGGTTGATACCTATTCAAGCCAGGCCTTCATAGAAGAAAAGAAAATGCTGAAGAGGCCTTGAAAGCTGATTCAAAAGAGAAGGTAATTACATGCCAATTCTAATTGCATCAACCTCAAAAAAACAGGTGCTAAAAAAGCAAATGGAAGTGATAAGCTTTGGGCTTAAAAATCAATTGGTGCAGCATGCAGTCACTTGATAAATATTTATGGAACACCTGCTGGGAGCCAAACACTTTACTAGGCAGAAGGATACTGAAAATCTCTGGCCTTTTGTAGCTTACATCCCAAGCACATAGACAGGGCCTACTGAAGTTACAGAATCTACCGTGAGACTGGTAATACGGGCTGCCCTTAAGGAGAAGAACACGCAAAAGTCTGAGCACTTTCAGCAAATCTAGAAAACTTCCCTTGGGTTCATAAAGGTCTTTCTCCTCCCATGGCACAACTGGGGTGAAAGATCCCCTTAAGCCATTTTCCTCAGAGCAGGCTGTATCATCCTGCGAAGGCTCTCCCGAGAGACTGGAAGGTGGGTGGGAGCCAGGAAGACAGGAACATGGAAGACCCAAGGCAGACTTGGCCTCCACAGCAAGACATTCCGGCAGCTAGCACGCCATCGGTGCCTTGACTCTGGTTACCACACGGATGGGGGCCTGCGCTCACTCCCACACCTGGGACTCCACTCCGAGCATGTTCCTGGAACATCAGATTGGTTTGTCTTTGTTGAACTCTCGTAGTAAAATTATAATTTGTTGTAGCCTGCCCGGCATTTCTTCTATCTCACTTTGGTCTCTTCATTGGTTTGGAGACCTGAACAAGTTTTCCCAGTATTTAAATGCAAAGTACTAATCATTACATTGCAATAAATTCCTCATGTGTTAAGAGAATATCATCAGCAACCGTGGGCTATAGAGCTAACATGGGCTGTCTATACCAACTTAACACCACTCATTTGTTGCAGAGACTGTGACTCTGATACCCAAAGATTTGAAAACACTTGCCCTAAATCCCACCGCTGGTCTCTGATAAGGTGAGGTATGGAACAAGGGTCCTCCACCCCAACGCCAATGCTCTTCCGCTACTGCAATTTCTTCACCTGAAGAGGATTCAGAGGCTTTAGTTCCATCCAGTTTAGATCCAGTTTCCTGGATCATTTACTTTTTCTCAGGCCATTTCTTCAAGTGTCCACATTGAGACTAAGGCCTAGTCAGGGACATGGCAGTGGGACAGACACTCTGTGACACTAAGGCTCGTTAAACATTCTGAGAAGAGTTTGGGGGCAAAAGCAGTTAAACTGTCCTTCACCTGAGATGTGTTTGCATCGCCTGGGATTTAAATTATAGTACATCAATTATTGAAAGATGGCAGTATGCCTACTTAATATTGGGATATCACATTCCTAAAGATTCTGAAATGGTGCTTTACAAAGCAAACAATCCCTACTTCAAAGAATCATTTCAAAAAGTAAATATTAAATCTGAGCTGGCGTGGGCCCTAGTCTGCCCCTTGTGGGTTGTGATCAACATGTTAGACAATT
>NW_003852408.1:4421765-4423595 GCF_000181295.1 Otolemur garnettii | reverse complement strand
CTGAGACTACAGGAGCCTGGCACAGCTCCTGGCTAGTTTTTCTATTTTTAGTATAGATGGGGTCTTATTTTTGCTCAGGCTGGTCTTAAACTCCTGAGCTCAAGGGATCCTCCTGCCTCAACCTCCCAGAGTACTAGGGTTATAGGCATAGCTACTGCACTCAGCCATGTTAGCCAAATTGTGATGAAGAATTACTCTTAGCGCGTAGACAAGGGCCTCAGGTAGGAGCACACCTGGGCATCCTTTCTGGTTGCCATGACCCTAGGGCCTGACTCCTCAGCCCTATAGTCTTTGGAGGTCATCCCCAGGAAGCCCATATGATTCTGAATCAAAATCAGATTTTTTTCTTTCCAGAGTGAGTCCTGGGTACCACTCTGTGGTGTGTTTCTTGGAAGATCTACTTCCTCCTCATTAGAATAGGAGTAGACCCAGATGTCCTGTGGCTAGACAGGGATGAAGGCCAATTGTTGCCATTCCTGTGAGCCCAACACTCAAAATCTTCTGCCTAAAATTTGCTTTGTCAGGCTTGGTGGCCTGATCAGGGGGCAGGGAGTGAGCCTGACTCCCAGACAAGGCCTTCCTCACACTTCAACAGCACACTTGGTTACCCTTACAGGGGAGGATTTTGACCAGAAAGGATGACAGACTTACCCTTAATTTTTTTTTAATACTATCAACAATGCTGGGAGCAGAATGTAGATTTTCTAAAGTGCACACATAAATGTGTGGGGACACATTTATACACCTGCCTTGGTTGAGTGATATTTATTTATTGCAGTAACTTTCCTAAGGTCAAAAATATTGAGAATACTTTAAAAAAATTAGCACTTTTCCCCAAATGTTTGCATAGGTTATGTTGATAGAACCTATAAAAACATTAATAGAAATTTTACCAGGAGATATACTTTATTTTACTTATGTAAATCAAATCTTGGAGGAAAAAGCAAATGTACTGAGACCCAATATCCAGGAATAACTAAGTATTTGCAATCTTTGAACTCCAACAAAGAGGTGAATATTATTTCAGCTATTAAATATAGCGTGCACCTCACATGTTAAGGATTTAAGTGACAGATTTATTTCTGTTATTCATGTGATAACTTAGTCCCAACGATGCAGAGTGATTTGGGATTTCGTGTCCCATCTTGCACTTATCAAGCAGTCCCAATGTGCAATCTGTCCTGTCAGCTGGCTCCTAGATGTGTGAAGCTTGAAAATATTGTCATTGTCACTGTCAAAGACAGAAGCAATTTATCTAGAAGGCATTGAAGTGTACCCTTGAAGACAGTCACTTAATAAAAAGAACACCACATAGAAACACATATTCCCTCATCTGGCCCCTTCTGGAGAGCTGGTCTTAGGATGGTCAGACCTGGAATTGTCCCACCCAGTGGCACAAGAGCAATTTATTTCGTGACAAGTCTGATATCTCTCCCCATCTTTCCAGTCACTGGAGTGTACTGAAAAGGGACAGGAAATCAGCAGAGATCTCTAGGTCCTAAAATAATCACAAGGAGAAAATTCTCTAAATGACAAATCTGTATCAAGCAGGCTGCTTGAGAGTAATTCTGACAAATGAATTCAAGGGACAAACAGTGTGGCAGGTGAAAAAATGTCCCTAATTTCCGTCCGTGCAGCACTTCATCAATTGCTTTCCCTTAGCGCACAACTTCATTAGGAATGAGCCACAGACGGCACTGAACATTTAGCAAGAGTCACAGAGAGCCATTGCTCGGTGGCAATAAGCACACGCACCTATCGGCTCCGAGTTTAGAGCTGTTAACAGGCACTCCAGGAAGGTTTGGAACAAAAGAAGGAAAGAGGCACGGA
>NW_003852408.1:4413751-4421069 GCF_000181295.1 Otolemur garnettii | reverse complement strand
GGACGCTAACTAAACATGTGGTTGTCATGTAGAGACGCACGGACGCTAACTAAACACGTGGTTGCCATGTAGAGATGCACGGACGCTAACTAAACACATGGTTGCCATGTAGAGATGCACGGATGCTAACTAAACTCGTGGTTGCCGTGTAGAGACGCATGGACGCTAACTAAACACGTGGTTGCCATGTAGAGATGCACGGATGCTAACTAAACACATGGTTGCCATGTAAAGACACACAGACGCTAACTAAACTCGCGGTTGCCATGTAGAGACGCATGAACGCCGGCTGAACATGTGGTTGCCACGTACAGATGCACGAACGCTGGCTGAACACGCGGTTGCCATGTATTTTAGAGAAATAAAGACACGTTCTAATAAAGACCTCTGTGTGAATGTTCATAGCAGCTTTATTTGTAACAGTCAGACTAACGGCTGGCTAAATAAACCGTGTCATGTCCCTACTATGGAATACTAATCAGCAATGAAAAGGATGAACTTTTAATGCATAGAATAACTTGGTTGAATCTCCAGGGAATTATAGTGAGTGAAAAGAAAAGTCCATCTAAAGAGGTTACATACTATGTAATTCCATGTACCCTTTTTTGGCGTAACAAAATGTTATAACTACAGAACAGAGCAGTAGTTTGCAGGGGTTGGGGATGGGGATAAAGGATTGGGGGGTGCAGGGTCATAGAACACTAGAAGTCCCTGTTGTGATGGATGTGCAGAGAATCTTGCCTGTTGTGTAGACACACAAATCCACAAGTGTGCTAAAACTAGACAGAACTAAACACACACACACACACAAATAAATACTAATAAAATTGAAAAAAGTTGAGTGAGATTATTGGATTGTATGAATGTGATCTAATACTATAGTTTTGCAAAATGCTATCAAGGGAGAAAATGGAGTGAAGTGTATCTGAGATCTTTCTACATTCTCTCTCACAATATAACAAACATGCTTCTACCGCTTAGTAGCACCGTGCACCCCGCAAGCAATAGTACGTCAGTAGCTACAAGCACACCTGAAGCCCAGATCTTGATTTCTAAATATCATTCTCCACTGAAAGGGATCAGGGTTCCTTAAAGACAGCTGAGTCTGAGGCTGTCCTGTGAAAACTACAGTCGGTCCTGGAGCCTCATCAGAAAGGAGGAAAACACTCCGAGAAGGACAGAAGCATGTGCAGGGGACAGTGCAGTGTGAAGGGCTCCTGTGACCAGACTCCTGATTCACCACAATAAGACTCATAGTCAAAGCCAATATAAAAAGACAAATGCATAAATCAGTGAAAGAAAAGTTCTTATAATAGAATGCAAACACATAAAGGTAGAAGAGGGGATGAGATTGGAAAGCCACCATTTGCCAACAACCCCGGTCATAAGTGTTTCAGGTGAAAAGCATCAGTGGATGATGCTGGAACTAGGGACCAAGTGCCTGGATATTCACAGAGCCTCCAAGGGCTTCCACAAGACACCTGTCTACTATAAGGGGAGAGGAATAATTTTCAGTGGAGAAGTCTAACAGATCACATCACGGCCAAATGGTAAGGTAATAGGCACCATCACATCTATAATCTCCCTGCCCACTGCCTGAGCAGAATCATAGGGAAGTGCTGAACAAATCCACACGGAAGGGCACTGTTCAACTTCAAAAGCATAAAGGTCAGGAAGACAGAGAGAGAAGGAGGAACTTTATCACTTTTTCAAGGACACTAAAGCAACCAGTCACATGGCCCCAGCCTGGATCCCCGGCTCTCATTTATTATCTTTTGATATAAAGAAATAAGTTCACAACTATCCGATACGAACAGGTCTGTAGATTAGATGATAGTATTGTATAAATGTTAGTTTTATGCTTCTGGAAATTGTACTGTGGATAAGAGAACATCCTAATTCCTAGGACCTTCAGGCAGGGAGGGTCCTTTTTTTTTTCTCTGCTGCACCCTGGAGGAATAAGCGTTGTCTTGGGCCACACAGTAACTACACAAACACTCGTGAAAGCTGATCGGGGGAAAAAAGGTCCATGGATTCTTTTCATGATATCCAACATCACAGATAAGTGAAATTGTCCTTACAAAATGAGACACCCCTGCTCTAAAGTACACGAACATCATGTCTGGAATTTACCACCAAGTAGTTCAAAAACTGATGTGTGTGTATGTGCGTAAAAGAGGAAAACTGTGAAAAATGGGCACATAACTACAGAATATAAAAGGTAAATCAGCATCTGAATACTCTGGGCAAAATGTACATATTTGTATTGAAATACTTCATATAAACTTTCAACATTTTTGTGTCTAAAATTATTTCATACTAAAAATTAAAAAGAAGATGAACAAGGACATTTGCCCTTGGCTCAGTGGTGATTTAAACAAGAAAAAGACTGTTTGCTGAGCCGGTGTGGCTGAGTAAGCAAGGAGTAAATTGAGTTTTAAGATAACATTTAGCCAAAGGCCTGTTAGTGATCCAAATCTTTCGTATTTACCCAGGTGGATTTAGAGAATAGGCTCCTAAGTATCTCAAGAATGGAGAAGCAAGCATCCCATGTATTCAATACTACACTGGACTAGTAGATCAACGGCTACAAGGAGAAAAACACAATTCAATTCGAGAAGGGGAGAGGGGGTGGGTAAGTTTCCACCTAACAGGGGCAATGTGGGGATGTACGGCACACGGCCCGAGTGAAGGACTCAACCTCAACTGCGACTTCACCTCAAAAACACAAATAATGTAACTTAATTGTGTGTACCCTCATATTAATTAAAAACAAACTTAAGAAACGAAATCCAGCCGTCATGTGACTGGATCAGTGCTATGTGACAAATTCTACTCTAATTGTCCTGGCACGTGCATGTGTGTGTGCATGTCTCCAGGGATTTACATGGAAATATGACAGGTTAAATGTGTTCCCTGCACCAAGGCAGCAGCCCTTATGAAATAATAACACCTCTGGCAAGAAAACTTTGTGATTGCTCACCAGCTTTCAATGTCATATTCCACCTTCTGTGTACAAAGGAGAACCCAATTCATGATGTGAGGGTAATATTTAATGACTAGCCTCATGATGTTTTTATGTTCCTAAAATAATCTTGGAAACACAGCTTTCCTGCTATCGACTAATGAGCTGGTCCAAGGAAATATTGTGACAGTTTGATAATATTGTTACTAGTCATCTCCATATTGGAATCATCACGTTGAAAAAATAAAAATCCTACAGGAGTTTCTGACTCGATTTCTTTCTGAGAAGGAGAATGATACCACATATTTAGACATACGGGATCAAGTAAGAGAGGATAAAGGGAGGCTTATGCATCACACCTTTGAAGGACGTCTGGTTAAAATGACTGCTGAACAGTAGTATGTTGTTGAGAGAAGAAAAAAGAAAGACGCTTTTTTTATCCTTGAATGTTTGGAAAACAAGAATAAGGAATGAAGTAGACTTGTAAGGTACTTTGAGGTGGGCGCCTGTTGAGCAAGTCCATTTATTTGTAGCGAGCATGTCCTGGTGTGGGAGCCAGGGTTTCAACTGGTGATGGAGCAAGAAGCTCTTCCGTTATTTTCAAGAAGCACCTGCTCAGCCGTCCAGAAAGGACCCTTCCTTTCTTATTGGAGGCCACAGTAGCACATCATCAGCAGTGTGATGTGTGTAATCACTGCCCCGCACACACATTCAGAATTGCTTCCTTCTGATTCACTCAGAAGAAAAGACCCACAGCTGGGCAGCCACGGAAGCCACCACCTGGGTAAGGAGAGAATGCACCCTGGTGACACGAGGTGCAGTCCCATGACCAACATGAGCAGGAGCTGCTGTGTCACCAGCAAGGGAGGACAAGGACAGTACCTGGTTCACATCCTCAGGAGTCTTTTAACATGGGGGATTCTCTGCCTTTCTGGGTCCTTTTCCATATTCCAGGACTCCATATACATAAAGGACTCTGTACTCCATATACAGAAACTAAGACTCACAGATTTAAAGCAGGAAAGCAGATGGCTTTTTAAAAAGAACTTTATTGTCATTGTTCTATGAAGTATCTCCTTATCACGCTGAATCATGTCTCTGTAAGGTCACTGGATTTTGTATATGGCTCTCTGTATACTGACCGCCCTGATGGAGCTTTCCCCTAGTCTCGCTTTCTCCCCATCCCCTGACTCATGAGGACGCAGAGATGCTTAATGGGATAACACCTACCAGGAGTTAAAGAATAATGCACGGTCCTGGGGAGTACAAAGCCCTCTCACGGGCAGAGCTGGTGCTGGTCCAGCTCCTCCCTGCCAGTCCCACCAGAAAGAAGGTGGGACCCAGCACTCTGCAGCCACCCATCCCCTCTGCCCAGCTTCCCTCCTAAATTCTCTCCCTCACCATCCTATTTGAGAGACAAGCTTACTGTCCGTCCCCTTCCTATCTGAGAGGCAGCTCTGAATGTCCCCCAGTTATTGTCACCTCCCAGACTCTGTCCTTGTGAACTGATACTGAATCTAAGTTGTGCAGTTTGGGGAGAGAAGTGGACTACTCATACCAAGTTCTATGAACTATGATGATGAATATAAGTCTTTGTGCTCACCGTCTCCTGAGAAAACAGGCCATCACAGCGTCACATAGAAAGCGGCCCCACCCTGCCCGTCCCTGGGACTCTGTGCTTCTCACAAGGATCCTCCATTTTGCCTGTGTACAAATATCTCGGAATTCATAATAACAGCCCATGTTAGTGTATAGACACCTGCAATGTAGAGAGGTGAGTCCTGGTCACAGCACACTACACACTGCTTGAGTCCAATAAATATTAGATCAAAAGAAAATGAATTGATTCTCCTTAACCTACAACATTTTAAAGGCTTAATAATATAGTCTGTGTTATAATCTCTAATGTCTTAAAATGCAGGCTAGTTTTATGTGAAGAGTTTATTTTCTATTTAGATGCTGGTCTATTTATAATGGTGAATAAATGATGATAACTGATTAATAATAATTTCAATTAATAAAATGAATGACTAGTACCCTGATAAAGATACCGGTGATACCTGAAAGTTAACCAAACCAAGGCCCTGATATTTAAGGGCCTTTAATAAATCAGCTGTCCTTTCTGATTAGTTCAAAGGAAAAAGAACAGACAGAAGCGGTCAGTGGCTGATGGTGGTTCTACTTGTTTCGGTGGTTCTGTTGATTCGTTCATTCTGTCTCCCTTGCAAAGTTTCTATTGTCACAGGTCATGGTAATGTCTTATTTTGCATAAAGCCTGTGAATATGTTTGGAAGGTGATGGTGACCAGCACCCGGGCTGAGCCATCCAGCAAAACAGGAAAGTAATGACAGGAGTGTGGGGGTGAGAGAGTGAGGTGACAAGGAAACCTTTCTTTTGTGATCACAGCTGCAAGGACAACTTTCAGGTGACTTTGAATAAACAGCAAATGCCTCAAGCCAAGACACTGTCCTGCCTCCAGTCCTGCTTTCCCAGCACATTCTCTCACGACTTGGCCCTCCTTGGTCACCCCTCACGGTCATCTCTGTCAGTCACTATTGCTATCTCATGTCAAGAACAAAAACTCTCGGCATGTAACATACCCTGAGCCTGCAAACACAAAATTGGCTGGGACAGATGAGAGTTGTTCTGTGACAGGAAGGTCTCTGCTGCCCTCTTCGTGTGCCAACAGCCGAAATCGAGCTTGATGGAGTCTCTCTCTGACCAGGGTCATTCTGCTCCTGGCTGGTAGCCATTCAATCCAACAGCTAAAGCAGAAAACACCTCTTGGAATGTCTCACACATTCCATCAAAGAACCCACCAACTTTACCAAGAACTACATTGTAATGGGCAGTATCTCCCCTTCTTTTAACAAATAGATTCAGTTAAAAACATAAACAAGCTGAAAGAATGCTACATTTCTCAATAGTCAAATCTTAGTCTCACTACACAGACATACACTCCCTATTAATTTCTTAAAACTCTTTCCCTCCAAAGTTCTCTCATTGTTATTTTATTGAATGCTGACACTTTAGCATCGCTAAGTCAGGGGTATGTGTGAAGGTGCATGTGTGTACAGGGGGATTTCAGAAAAAGCACCTGTAGCACAAGAAAACCTGCCTCAGCTTTCCTTTTTATAGAGGTATGTGAAGGGAAAATAATGAACTTGGCTGAATTTTAACAGGGAAAACAATCTTAATGTCTTTCCCATGAATCTTAATTTTCTTTAATAAAAAAGTAAGAAATAAAAATATAACTTCATCCCTAGATAATGAAAAATGATCTCTAAACTAATTAAACTCAACCCAAACCCAAATCAGCCTCCAAAAGCAGAGAGGTGACATTTTTATTCCTTGAATTAGAAGCTTAGTTTCTAAGTAGTGTCACTCAAATAAACATTTGATTCCTCTGTTAGATTTTGATCTAGACCAAAAAATTACAATTTGATGATACCATCTTGCTTTCAAAATTCATAGGAAATCCCACCAATTTAAATCTTCTGTTGTGTACCTCAATGTCTATTCACTGTTGACTACACATGAAACTTAAATCTCCCTAAACCCCCAGTGTGTGGTCATAAAAATAGTATCACTCTTAGTTTATATGCACCAAAAAAATGTGGCAAGATCTCCTATCATGCTGATTGCTGCACAATAGCTCCCAGTAAAAGAATAGCTTTTTGGGGAGGGATGTCTCAAAGGAAATGTCCCTTACAGCCCCACACAGTCTGCAAGCGCCATGTAGCACCATCATTTTCTTCCTCCCCAGCTCTGATCACCACTTGTTCATATTTGCTTCTACTCCTGCATTTTGGAGTAAATTCATGTCCCTGTGGGTGACTTCAACATTCACATCAAGGGTACAACAGCTGCTTCCAACCCCGAGGCTTCCAGAATGATAGACAGTTAAACTCAAGCTGGGAAAAGGGCTCCTCCCCACTTTTTTTTGAGTTGGTCTTTTCTCCCACTCTTCTAGCAAAAGGATTTTTACCCCAGACCACGGGTCTAGACATGAAGCCCAGGCCAGCTGGATGACCTACTGCCCCCACAGTAAGCTAAAAATAACACAAACCATATCCACTTCTTTCTTTCTTGAAATGAAAGTTTTATGACACCAGGAAACTGAATTATAACACACTTGTTAGGACTTCTAATTTTTTGTGAAATTCATCTAAAATATAAAAATAATAATAGCATCTAACATTTACTGAGTGCTATTAGGCATTGTTTTATTTATATCATGTATGAACTCACTAAATTCTCACAAGATCTTGTGAAATAAGCATTGTTACCATCACCAATTTAGAGGCAGAACTGAGGTACAGAAAGGTTAAGTCACTTGTCTAAGGACACACA
>NW_003852408.1:4394375-4413676 GCF_000181295.1 Otolemur garnettii | reverse complement strand
AGCTCAACCAATCACAAGAGGAGAAAAGCACTGGCCTCTCCAAAAGAGGATTCAGGATATAAAGAAACCAAGTGTTCCTTTATGACAATATACTGCCATTTAATCAGTGGGCACTACAATGGCAGATTTCTTCCTGATACATTCTGTGCATCACATCAGGAGCTGTTTTCTAACCCTAAGATAATCTCTTCTTGGATGTGAATAAATGAGTTGAAGCAGCACAGTATAAGAGCTTGTGATGCTCCTCTCATTCAAAACCCTCCTCATCGGCCTAAGTCACGAATATTCCCCCAACTTAAGAGTCTTCCAGCAGCAGTGCCATCAACACGCCTCAACCCACTGTGCTCACCCCGTTGTTCCACCCACATCCCACATCCTCTCACCCATCCTCACAGTAGCCCCTGCTCCTTACAATAATGAACCAAAGGTTGCACCTGCCCCCGGTTAGCTGTGCCCTCTGAAAGAGCAGTTCTCTATTGCAAAGGGGCATGAGAGTCTCTTCTAGGCTGGCATTTGTTTATTCTCTCCCCAATCCCTCTTTTTGGTAGAGGAAAGGGAACAACCCAAAATTTGCAACTCAAAGGTGTTGGCCTGAGCAGAGGAGAGGCCCAAAGGTGGCTCTTACCGGTCCAGTGAGGGGTGTTAACCATAGTCAGAAGGGACCGGAATTCCCCAGCCCCATGGAGTCGCAGCTCTGAGCCAGCCCCATGGAGTCGCAGCTGTGGAGGGGCAGAAGCCAAGTGCTAACAATGTGTATTAAAGTAATCACGAGTACTTAATTTGTAAATTTTTCTAAATGTAAAATCTCACACTTTATTTCTGTAGCTTAATATATAAAAGCTTTAAACATGTGGTTTCACAGATTTTATTTTACGGACGCCTTCCAATTTTTAAAGTTACAGTATTTTGGGTGTTATGCAAAATTAATGGTGCCTTCTTGGATACTGTCATTTTGCTGGGGTCTGGCAATCACCTTGCGACTCAAGAACTTAAATGCAAACTTGATTGTGCACTTTAATATTTCCAAGTGAAGGATTCGTCACTTTCATGAGGTTTTCAAAGGGGCTAGCAACATACAAGAAGAAAGGCCGCAGTGCCTGTAGCAAATTCCTAAGAGCTGTGGTAGCGATGAATATGGCCATTTTCTTTAAGACTTCAGTGTAGATATTACATTGCCTTTCAGAAACATTTTGCCCATTTTTATTTCTATTAGATATGCAGGAGACTCCACATGATGGATGTTTTTTTAACAATGGTGATCATAACTTTACCATCTTGCCAATTTGACAGATGAAAAATGGTGTCCTGCAATTTTTTGATTGCTCATAAGATTGTATTTTTTCTCGTTGGTTGGCAATTTGTATTTCTTCCTTGGTAAGTGACTTGTTCAATTTCCCCAACGCTTTTTGTTTTCACATAGGGTTGTTTATCTCCTTTCTAATATTTATACTTGGTTTTGTTTTACACCTCACTCCATTGGCCACCATGCTTAGAACAGTGACAAAGAAGAATACTAGTGATTATGGTAATTTTGGTCTGTAGCCTGGACTTATTTGAAAAGCAAGACAATTCCAGAACATCAGACATACACCCTGAGCAAGTGTTACCACCCAAATGCATTTCCACCACTTCTGTGCTACCTAGTGGGTATTACTAGCTCAGATAACTGGTAAACTAGGAGCCTCCCACAGCCTGAAATGATGCAAGAAATGTGTGCGCATTTCTTTCTCAAGTTTACAGCTCAGAAATCTGAAGGTTAATTTCTTTATACTCAGAAGATCATAAAAAGCTTTCTCACCATATTCATGCTGTTTTAAACTTTAATCAGAGGGGGAAATGAGAAAAAAGTCATCCACCCAGAACACACATAATTCTGAAAAAGAAAATCTGTGTCCTTACAATGTCCTGATATTAAATTGCCTTTTCCCAGAAACACCTGATTCTCTTTTAACCAATGTAGTTTATCAGTGTCTTAGGAAAAGTTTACAAGCCAAGAAATATTCAGATGCACAGAAGTACTTATGTACTTATGTTCATCTCTGCATGTACACACCTATATATACTTCACCTCATGGTCAAAATTCTATAAACATTGATTGTGCAAGAGGAAAAATATGAAAAAATGCTCAAATAAATTATTTGTGTAGAAAATTTTTCCAAAAATGGCAGTTCCTAATTATTCCGGTTATCTTTTCATGAATCTCAGCAGAACTGCAATCCTTGAAGGCAGGCTATAAAATCACAGGTAACCACAGCAAACGGCTGCGGCCACACGGTAACGTCCTCCCTCAGAACTGTGCTCATTAGTTCCACTTCTCTCTCCCACAGCACAGTGCAAAATGAGGGCCATGACTGATGGAAGCCGTGGAGATTTCTCTGGCTGTCAAAATGTATAGGCGTCCAGTGGACTCTACCACAGTATCAGTCCTGAGCTGGGAACCGAGGACTCAGGACTGCCGCGGCAGCAGATCCATTATTCCAATGGGAGACGGACTGCACACATTTGGAGAAGTTGAAATAACTTCAGCTGAACTGAGTCCTAGGTCCTTACCAATATCCCCTTCCTAAAACGTCTTTCTTTCCAAATAGTTACATGATAAGTATATTCTCAGTTCACGGCCTGATAGCTGCCAAATAACTCTGGATTTAAAAACGTCCCACCACAAAGCCGGGGCCGCTCTCCCTAATGCAGTGGGCTGCTATGCGCCCGCAAACCTGTCCCACCACTGGCCATGCTGTCACTGAGTGTCCCATCTCAAGCTGTCCGTGAGACCCAGAGAGAAGTCACCGTAGGCCCTCGAGTGAGTGAGCCACAACAATATCCTCCTTTCTTAATAGTAGAATGTCATAATTTAAGACAAAAAAATAAAAACAAATACTATGTTTAAGAGTCAATCAATACTTGTCAAACTCTCTGCCTTTTGAGCATCTACAGACATTTTCTATGATGAAAATAACCATCTGCTGCCCGTAATAGATCAGAAACTTTGGGCCTGTGACGCATACGGTGTCAGGGAAAAGCCCCATCAGGCAGGAGGGCCGGTTAAAGGGGCGTTGGACTCTAGTGTCTCTGCGTCTCCTTTTCTGATTTCCCACACGTACTCTCAACTCCTGCCACCAGTTAGGGTCCTACTCAGTGACCACTGTCCCTGCGAACCCCTGTTCCTTTCCTTTTTCCTGCTGCGTGGAGGAAATAAACTCAAATTCTCCGTAGAATTTCATTAAAAAAAAAAAAAAGGAACCCCAAAAAAGTAAATAAATAGAAAGTGTTAATCCTTTAAAACAGATAAATATACAAAAAATACAACTATTTGATCCTTAGACGTCTGACTTCTTATTACCTGATTCAAGGACTTTTCAAAAGCGGCAGCTGCCCAGTGTGGTTGGGCTACTGAGTTGATATTGATGTTGCATGAATCTCTCAATCTTGGTTTCCTTATCTACAAAATGAGGATTCATTCAACAAATGTTTGAGTACTTACTCCCTGTCAGACTCTGAGAACACAGCAGTGAAATAAAAAAAACCAGACAGTTGAGGCTAATGGTCCGTTATGTAATAAAAGTAACTGTATGTTTTAGGACGGCTGCAGGGTAAGTGAGGTGATGTGCGTAAGTGGTCAGCACAAAATCAGCCTCAGTAGAAAGTCTTCATAAAAGCTTTCTGCTGGTTACACACTGATACAGCCCAGCTTGGATATTCTGTTAGTTCCCAATTCTCTTTCTTCCTGCATCAAAGGAATTTGGTAGATAACACATTTCCCCTGTAACATCGGCTTAAATTCTTCATATCCTAACTAAAGTCAGACCTAGGCTAAATATCTCCTTTCAGAAAAGCTCGTGCTGCCTACTGTTCAGGTCAGAGTGTCCTTTGGTCTCCACCTCAACTGAAAGTCAGGGAAATGTGTGGGCTCAGGGTCCCAGAGGTGCCCAGAATTTTTCTGGATGAGGACTCATCTGGAGGACCCTAGGTGGTAGTTCCTGCCCCCCATTTCCCTACCTCCAAATTCCACCAAAGTGATTTAACAACATAATAACACCTAAATATTCAGTAATAGCAATAAGCAGTTTATTTGTAAATGCAGCCTCATGATTTACATACGTGGATCCAGGAGAATGTACAGACTATACACCATCTTTCTGAGGGCACTAGGAAACACCCACAGACACACGCTGTGAATGTCCCTGCCAAAGAGATTTCAGATTCCTTTATAACGCTGGATATAGGGGGGATCTTCTCTGATACCTACTTTAAAGACAGTCACATTTTAACTAAGAAGCTTGGGCATAAGATTGCAAAATAAGTCCCCACTCCTCCGAAGAGCACGGCCACTTCTGCTGCTACCGCGGACCTTCCTGCCTCCCTACTGTTTTAGATGAGCCTTGGTGTTAAAAAGCCCCTTTCAGCAAATGGGGATCGATAAAGCACTTGCCGCTTCTCCGACAGATTTATGTGTTGCTCCTTTTTCCTTGCCAGAAGCCCTCATACGTGAAATAAATTTACTGGTAATCCATTGTCTGATTTGACCCATGGGAAATACTTGTTTCAAGCAGGAAGGAAAAAACCTGACCTGACACCTACCTGGAGGCTGCCTGGCACGGAGCTGACAGAGGGGCACAGGCTCGGGGTAATGTCAGGAGCCGGCTCCATCTGACTATGGAGAGTGGGCTGAGAATAATTAAGTAGGATTTTACTCTGAACCATTTGGAGCTTTTCTTTATAAGTAGAAATTGTATAAAATAAAAGGCTCTTCAACATGAAAGCATATCTTTGTCTCAAAAGACTTTTATTCTTTTATATGTCCTAAATATGATGAATGTGAACACTATATTTCAATTAGAAAACCATTTTAAGTGGCCTGTGAGTCACCCTAACTATGATTTAGAGCAACAAAAGCATGTACCACAAAAATCTAATAGGAATTTCATAAACATAAAGAAACCATAAGTTACACTCACAGGCTGAAGATAGATTTTTATCAATTAAAACACCTATAAGGCATATACGCATATATAAATATTAATACACACCTGCCATATTTTGGCTTCAATTATATTAACTTTCCTTTTCTTGACCAGACATTTCTTATATAATCGGGTTTCTTATTTGAATTCCTATATCTATTAGGGAAAACAGTTTAATTTCAATACCACCAAAATGGGATTTTCAAAAACTGTAAATTCAGAAACTATTATTAGATATAAATATGTTACACTGATTAGAGAATAAAAAACAAGCATTTGTTCCTTCAAAAGCATTTACTGAGCACTTAAAATACACCAGAATTCTCACTGGCATGTGGAGATATTTCTAAAAGGGTTGCAATCAAATTCGAATCAGCAAACGTGAAGTGATCCGAGATGGGCAGGCAGATGAGGCTGTTCAGTCCAACCTTCTACCTAATAGAAGGTCACAGAAGACAGGGTTTAATAAAGAATAGGTTTAAAGGACGAGATTCTGCGTAAACTCTGGCTGAGGAACCGACCGTGTAAAAAGGGAGAGCAGAGACTATCCCTGAATGAAGCAGGACGCAGGGTTTGTGTTTTGGGAGGAGTGATGAATAAACCTGGAGGTGTGAGACATTATGAAAGGACCGGATGCCTGGTATGAATTCAGGCGAGGTAGCCTCAGCGATGGAGAGTCAAGGAAAATATGGTAGGGGTGAGCAGAATGTTGAAACAGTATTTACAGGAGTTTCAGCCCAGTGGTGGTCATCAGAGTGATGACAATGTGACCGAGTGGTCATAGAGAACAATGTTACATTAGACCTCAGTGGAAAAAATAATGTCACATTAGCCCTCAGTGGAAAAATTCTCAGTCTAGATGCTGAGAACCCCTCAGGGTTACCTGATTGTGGTGCCAGGGGGCTATCTTATCATTCCTACATCACCATAAGTTGTAGGTAAATGACAGCAATGCAAAATGGTCCTTGAATGTGTATGTACAAATTCTGTGCTGTTCCGTGCTGTCACAGAGTTTGAGTGGCTCCCAAGCCCACCCTCCCACAGAGAAATTGTACCTCCCTTTATAAATTCATTTCAATATTCCTTATCCATCAGTCTGTTCTCTGGGCTTTTCTTTTGAGAAGAACACCTTCTCAAAACACCGCCTGATCCCTCACTGGTTGGTAAGTAGAATGAATGCCTAACATATGTTCACCTTTTATCTGTATGAGAGTTGGGATTGTGCCCTTTTCTGCAAATTGTCCTTTAACACATACTGGAGGATAAAACCAAGTTGTGGTGCAGAAGACGTCACTACCTCAACAGGGGCTCCAAATCAATGCAAGTGGGGAAAAGAGAGGAAACCAGACTCTTCAAAGGAACGATGCATGGGACATGGTGGCTGGATAACCACCGTGAACATTCCCAGTCCGCCCAGTGGACCCGTGTGCTGACCATTCTTGCTTGGTGCTCACGCTCTCAAAGTTTACAAATCTCCAACAAACGGCGAAGCTATGCCTGGGTGCCTAGTCCAAGAGTGAGTCAAAGCCAACGTTTATTTCAAACACCAGCCTTTCTACCTGTGACTTATCTCTCTGTTTCCACCTTCCCTGAAGAGAAATAGGATGAGAAAAACAGGGTAATAGGTTTAAAAGTTTTTTCTTTTATTCTGCTAAGCCACAATTTAGAGAAAAAAATTTAAAAACAAGCAGAAGAGAAAACACTGGCAGGAAAAGATGAAAAGTGGAATTGCCCCAACATACACGTCTATTGGAATCTACATGTGGAAAATTAGAAACTGATTCTGACCAGAACTGTGACTTCTCCTAATCATAACCAAATAAAATAGCCAACTGTTTATATCTTTTATGTTACCTGTACATACAATATATTTTTGGTTCGGTACAGAAAACACAGCAGGTGATAAATGAAAGATAATACTGTGTTCAAACTTGAGCAAACAAACTTAATGCATCTACACATTTTGCTCTACAATCAGGATAAAGTCTGAGAAGACAGGCACAGGTGATGGACTTGAACATTCCCGGAGGCCTGCAGCCGGATTTCAGCATGCTTAGTCATTTGGAGCACTTGCACAGTCCGCCGAGTTTCCACACAGGGCACCATATTCAATGTAAGTCAAAGCTCCCATTTCACACAGGAGCAAGTTGAGGTTCAAAGCTTGAGCTGCCTACCCCGTACACATAGCCAGTTGTTTAGGACTGGAATTCAAATCCAATAAAATCTCAAATCCCAGTTAATTCTTCATTAACCCCAAAAGGCAAGTCATGTGTGTACTACAGGCTATCTTGTTATTTTGATTGGTAGAACATACCTATCCAGGGATACCATTCCTCATTTCCAAGTGAAATCTCAGAGGCTGCTCTCAGGGACCTTTTTCAAAGCTGCTGAAGCCAGATTAGCCAAAGAATAAGAATATCACAAGTATGAAAGCCACGGAGTAAAGCCCCAATCTCTAGGACTGAATCCTGTCCACAATTGATGGTCAAACCCTTGCTGTTTACAGCCACAACATTTCTGCATAACGAGCCCCTGAGTTTGGAGTGACTTGTCGTTAATATTGTGGCCACAGCCAGCGGATACACGATGCTGTGGTTCGTCACATTCCTATGCGTCTTTGGTTTCTGAACATCTCCCTCCTGAAAGGAGAGATTCGAATGATTAAGTGATCTGTCTTTAGGAAACTAAACTCTGAAATGCTAACTGGAGCAAACAATAGGACTTCAGCATAATGTAGTATAAATGAGTCTCTTTCCAAAGGAATAAAAATCTTCCTAACTACAGTCCAGAATCAAATTAATCATCTCACCTGATTTGACATTTCTTTTCCTTATCAATACAACCCCCAAGCAATCTGATAATGCAAGCGTTCACACTTGTCTTGCTAAAACCAATTTCCAGGGTAAAAAAGTACATTGCCAGTACGATGAAAATGATTTTACCACAACCTCCTCAGTGGCTCATCTGCTCATATTCTTTAATATTAGAGACTCATGTTTCCTGATTTTTCATGCCCTGAGGTGAGGCCGGATAGCTTGTTCCTTCTATAGCTAGATGAGACTAAGTATCTGTTCTAACAAAAGACTAAGATCTTTACTTGAGACAGTATTTTTCCAGAATTTTTTTCCAAATAAAAAGTAATACACGCAGCTTTGCCATAACACACAGGCATTATTTTTTTGCTATCCTCAAGGTGCACTAAATGCCATTGTGACACCAGAAACAACCAAAGTCCCCACAACCCAGAAGAGTGCAAAAGTTTTTTTACAAAGCTTATCTTTCATCTTTATTTCTGCCTAGTCCCCCTGCCCCCTGCCAACAACTTAATGCTTATTGCTTCATCAAAATACAGATACACACTGCTAACAGAATTGGACCTGAGGAAATGTTTGACCACATGATAACTAAAATTATGAAAAAATAACAATTTACCAATTTAAAATTACATGAGAAATATCACCAATGAAGGAGAATCTAGTCAAAATAATACTCAGAAAATTCTGTTGCTTGGTAGAACTCGTCAGCCTCGAGAACTATCTTGAGTGGGGGTTTGTTTCAATTGTCCAGAGGGGCTGTTGAGTGGACATACTGAGATCACACACATAAAAATCATGTTCTCAAAATTATGTTTTCCACTCACGTTCATTAAGAGCTGGATAGATACTTAAAATCAGCATTCACTGTGTCAGAAATGGGACAATGATATTTTGCTGACCTACATGTTTACAAAGGAATTAAAAGACAATTAGAAATGCAAAGCCTTTTCTCCTCTGAGGCAGGAACCAATTAGCAAGGTCAAGTGTCCTGTGTGAATGGCTGGGTGTGCTCTCAGACCAGAATAAATACAAGTTCCGTGGCCTGGCAAGGGGCTGCTTCTTCACAGCACCTGGGTAATAGAGAATCATTTCCAATGTTAGTCTATATCACACACATATTCCTGGCATGGATGCGCAATAAAATACTGTCAGAAAATCAATAAAACCACATCTAGTATCTCCACTACAACTTGCAGTATTTCTACTTCTTTAATGGAAAAGATGGCATTTTGAAAAGGAGAGAAGGGAGAGGGTCACATTGGGAGCCCGTGGATGGTTGTTCTGGTGCCTCGTTTTTTAGCTGTTTGTGTTTTAGCAGAGAAGACGCCCTGGACAATCATTACTGATCACAGCTCAGGTAAGCGCTAATGTGGAGAAAGCATTCTCTTCTGGATGCACGGACGCTCAAACTACAATCTGGTTACACTGTGGAGCCGCCTGTGTGCTGGACACTCTGCTAACATACATCATACACTCTGCAATTCTCTCAGCAGTTCTCCTGACTACGTCTGCAGACTAAGCTCTCATTTTCATCCAACCTTAATGCCATAGCACTTTCAAGGAAACCAAATAAGAGGGTTAATAAATGTGCCTTTGAGGGCGGCACCTGTGGCTCAAGAAGTAGAGGGCACCACCCCATATACTGGAGGTGGTAGGTTCAAACCCAGCCTTGGCCAAATAACTAAATAATAATAATAATAATAATTAATAAATAAATGTGCCTTTGATTACATTAAGTTAAATAAATTGAGAGTGATGAGTTAAAAACAAAAGTGAGTTCCATGGGGCAGAGATAAAATCTAGTTTTTTCTTAGCACTCGTTATATTGTATCTTTAAGATATATCTGTCAACCATGAAATACGCTTAAACAGAAAAAAATGCTAGAAGTGTAGATTAAAACTTAGAGAGCTTTAGAAATCCATGAAAAGTGATTCAGGAAAAAAAAAGTATGATGATACTTCAAAAAGGAGACAACCGTGAAATTACCCACTAGGATAACAATGTCTTTCTTCAGTATTGATACAAATTTTACAAATATAAATGTGAAGTTATTTCAAGATTCTTTAGCTCAAAATAAAAAAAAAAGCAAAGCTAATTTAGAGGCACAGTTATCTCTATCCTTGAGTGTTTTGTATAGCATGAGGTACAAAGGGAGAAATGGATGAGAAGTAAGAATAAAGAATAGTTAAGAAATACAATGGATGGAAATGGGCATATGTGTGTGTGTGTGTTTGGCTAACTTGGTTAAAGTTGTATTAATGGTTTTTGAAGTAAAATGAGGACATAAACTTTGGATTGGTAACTAGGTCACACGCACCAACTTGAACAACTCGAATTTGTGGGAAAACCCCGAAGCATCTTGACCTACACGAAATATCAGTATTTCTTAGCTCCTGCTCACACCAATACCTGGGCCCATCATTGACTAAATACTTACTGTATGTGTGGTAGACACCAGGTTAGCTGTCCTCACATACATATTTCAGGATCATTATCACCTCCATTTAACACAGGAGACAACGGAGCCTTGGAAAAGTAAATCGACAGTCTACGGGACCCCACCATGGCACAAACACAGGATTTTCTGCATCCAGTTTCACTGTACTTTCTACTCAACCATTCTATAGGAGTTAAACTTTCACCACTAACACATATTAGATCAGCATTTCTCAATGTGTCGGTCATAACCCACAGGAGCTGTATTAAAGGGTTGCAACATTAGGACGGTTGAAAGCCACTGTATTAGATGGTCCCAGCTGGCAAGTTTACTATGAAAGTATGATGTCTTCACTTTACATGAGAATTCTAGAAAATACAATTTGATAAACCAACTATAAAATCTGTCAAAAGACATTTTTAACATACATCCCCCCCAAAATGAACTTCCCCTCATTCAATAATTCCTTATAGAGCACGTACCACATGCCAGGCATTTGGCGGCTAAGAACGTGACAGGGAGCAGAGTGCCTGGTCACTCGGAGCCTAAGTGGCCAGATGATACAGAGACACTAATGACACTCACAGTCAGCCTGGCAGGTCCTATTTTTTCCCTTCCAGTTGACTTCAACTGATTTATTTATATTTTATTCTTTAATTGACAAATAATCATATATATTTATGAGGTACACAATGGTGTTCCGACATATGTTTATTTATATCATGGAGTGATTAAATCAAGCTGATGAACAAATCCATCACCCCACAACTCACCATTTTTTTGGTGATGAAAACATTTAAAATCTACTCTTATAGCAATTTTGAGATACACATGCATTATTTATTACAGTCATTCTCTTTATTCAAACTTTGCACCCTTTCTCCAATTCCTCCCCTCTCTCCATCTCCATCCTCCTGCCCCAGCCTCTGGTCAACCCCACTCTACTCCCTACTCTATGGAATCAACTGTTGTACATTTCACCTGAGTAAGATCATGTGGCATTTGCCTTTCTGTGTCTGGCTTATTTCACTTAGAATAATGATCTTCAGGTTCACCTGCACTGTTCCAAAGGACAGAATGTCCGTTTTTAAGGCTAAAGAGTATCCCATTGTGTATATATACCACATTTTATTTATCAACTCATCCGGTGAGGGACAGTTAGGCTGGTTTCATATCTTGGCTCTTGTGACTACTGCTGCAAAGAACATGAGCTCAGAGACATCTCTTCGACACATTAATTTCAATTCCTTTGGATATATACCAAGAAGTGGAACTGCTGAATCCTAATTCTATCTTTAGTTTGCTGAGGAACCTTCACGGTGTTTACCGTAGCAGCCTAGTAATGTACCTTCCAACCATCAGTGCACAAGAGCTCCTCTTTCAACACATCCTCACCAGCACTTGCTACCTTGCCCTTTTGCTAACGGCCATTCTAACAGGTGCGAGGGATATCTCACTGGGGTTTTATTTTGTCTTTTTCCAATGATTAGTAATAATGAGCATTTTTCATATATCCGTTGACCGTTTGTATGTTTTCTTCTGAGAAATGTCTCCTTAGGTCCATTGCCCATTTTTGGATTGAGTTGTTTTCCTGTTATTGAGTTGCTTGAATTCCGTATATATTTTGGATGGTAGCCCCTTAGCAGATGCACGGTTTGCCAATTTTCTCTCCAAATCTGTGGGTCTTCTTTTTGCTGTATTATTTCCCTTGTGCACAAGGTTTTAAAATTTGTAGTGATTTCATTTGTTCATTTTTGCTTTGAGGTCATCGCTCAGAAATCTTTGTCTAGACCAATGTTGTGGGACTTTCCCTTCATGTTTTCTTCTGGCATTTTTATAATTTCAGGCCTTACTTTTAAGTCTCTGAACCATTTGAGTTGATTTTTGCGTATGACATGCATGAAGGGCCCAGCTTCATTTTTGTGCACAAGGTGATCTTTGTCTGACTTTGGTATTAGGGTAATGCTGGCCTCATAAAATGAATTTAACAGTATTCCTTCTTCTTCAATTTTTTGGAAGCATTTGAAAAAGAATGTATTAGTTCTCTTTAAATGTTTAGCAGAATGTGGCAGTAAAGCACCTGGCCCTGGGCTTTTCTTTGATAGGAGATTTTTCTTTTATTATTACTGATGCAATCTCCTTACTCATTACTTGTCTGTTAATATTTTCTTTTTCTTCTTGATTCATTCTTGGTAGGTTTTATGTTCTAGAAATTTATTCCTTTCTTCTAAGCTATCCAATTGGTTGGCAAATAATTATTCATAGCAGTCAAGTAGATGAGCCATTGTATTTCTGTAGCATCGACTGTAATAACCCCTCTTTTGTTCCTGATTTTATTTGAGCATGCTCTCTCTCTCAGGTCTGGCTAAAGGTTTGCTGGGTTTGTTTATCTTTACAAAGAAACAACTCTTAGCGTTATAGATCTTTTCTACCACCTTTTTGGTCTCTATTTAATTTATTTCTGATCTCATCTTAATTACTGAGTTCCTTCTCCTGACGTTGGGCTTAGTTTGTTCTTCTTATAGTTCCTTGAGGTGTAATGGCAGGTTGTTTATAAACTTCCTTCTTGGAATTGCTTTTGTTACACCCCCCAAAGTTCTGCTATCTATGCTTCTATTTTCACTTCTCTCCAGACACTTTTTAATTTCCCTCTTTACATTTCTTCTTTGACTCATTGGTTTTTCAGGAAGATGCTTGTTAATTTTCATGTATTTGAGAATTTTATAAAATCCCTCCCAGGATTGATTTCCAGTTTCATTCTATCATGATCAGAAAAAATGATTGATGTAATTTTAATCTTCTTAAATTTGTCAAGACTTGTTTTGCAGCCTAGCATATGATCTCTCCTGAAGATGTTCCATGTGCCTGAGAAGAATGTGTGTTCTGCTGCTTTGGGATGGAATGTTCTAGATACATGTATGCATGTCAGGTCCATCAGGTCTGAAGTGCTACTCAAGCCCACTTTTCTCTATCAATTTTCAGCATAGATGATCTAGCCATTCTTTAAAGCAGAGCAATGGTCACCAATATCATTATATTGATGTCTATCTCACCCTTCATATCCATTTATAACTGTTATACTACATATATATTTAAATGGTCTGATGTGGGGTACACATATATTTACAATTGTCATATACTCTTGATGAATTGATCCCTTTATCATAATATAGTGATATTCATCATCTATTTTTACAGTTTTGTGTTAAGTCTTGTGTTAGGGGAAGCAAAGTGTGCCAGGGAGCATGGAGAGCTTCTGATCCAGACATGGGGCTTTAGGGAACCATCGTAGGCAACAGGGTTAAAAGCTGAGGCCTTAAAGAACTCAGAAGGCGAGTGCAAATGTTAAGGCTGGAGAAGAAACGAGTTGTAAGTTATATATAGAAGCCTGCACTTGACTCTGAACCTAATGTAGCAGCCATCAAGAGATCGGAGCAAGCCAACCACAGGCACAGATCTTTTTATTTCAGAAAGATCCTTCTAAATGCAATAAGTTAAATAGATTGAAAGCATTAGAAACAGGCAAGCAAGATAAGAGGCTACTGCAGTGTCTAGCAGGAAGAGGACACCAGTATGAAGGAGGGAGGCAAAGACGAAAAAGAAGCTGAATGGAGCCGGTGTACACAGGACTGACGGGGGATGAGTGATCACGGGGCAAGGAGTGACACCACCTTTTAGGAGACTTGACTGAGTGGAGGTTAGTGCCTCTCACAGAAGAAAGAATAACTGGGGAAGGGAAAGGATGGACTAAGTTTTGGATAAGCTGAGTTTATGTGTCTCCCAGGTGAATGGCCTGGGCTGCATATAAATTATTACACTTTTCAAGAAACTTTTTGAAAGGGAAGTAAGCATCGGACTGTCTTTTGACTTCCTAAAGCATAAGGAATTATCTTAGGATTAATTCTTTAAATTTGTAATGCCTCTAATTTTTGATGAAGAAAAATTGCCACATTAGAGGGGGAGAAAAAGTGTATTTGTTCAGTGTTTCTGAAGAGCCACACTGCAACTGGCCGCTAGTAGAATGGCTCACCATTATTTAAGTTGTGGTCATTCTTTCTTTGATAAAGAGAAATTTGAGGAAGTCACGGAACATGATCATATTGGAATCTTCTAATCCAAAGCCTTGGAGTGAAAGTATAATTAAGGAAGAATAAAATCTACTGTACTTGGATACTGATTCCAAAGAGTGCCCATAAAATGCAGACTACAGAAAGCCGGCATAATGGAAAATGTGCCCGAGTCATGGAATGGTGTGGACTCCTTGTAGGGAACAGATGGTGGCTATGAAAACTGTGAAATTTAATGAGCCTGGAGTAGCCTTTTAAGTGAGCCAGGCTCACGAGGGCGATAACCAGATGCCAATCACTGGCCCCACACTGATAGTTTGCTTCTTATTTTAACAGCTTGGACAGATGAACAGCACATTCTCAAGGTGCTTGGAAAGAAAGACCTTGGGGAAGCACCCAGGACTTTCGGAAACTTTGCTTTCAACGTGAACTACTCCTCTGAGTACCTGGGGGGAACTTTTGACCACCAGCCAAATCCAAGATTCTAGAGCTGCCTTCTTTTGAGAAATAAGTTTTAAGTTCTAGTTTACATTTTAGGTGCAGTAGGAAAAAAAAATCCTTTTTCTAAAGCAGAGGAGATATGATGTATGTAAAAAACAATGGTAAAGGTGGTTTTTCCCACTGTTGTGACCAGTTAGATACCCCAAAAAGAGTAAGTGAGAAGCAGAAACGATTGGCTTTGATGTGTGCTGGAAGGATCTGTGGTCATATGAACTATTAATTCCATTTATATTACACTTTCTTAAATGCTTCTCACCTTACACCTCCCATCCTAGTAAAGTGCAAATACACTCACGCACAGCTGCACGCACAAACAGCGGCAAACTCACGCACAGCAGTCTCTAAATGTAAAGAATTAAAACCAGAAGGACGCTTTCCAAGGTTTATTGCGGTCATAGTTTCCTTTTGACACAAGTTTTTTCACTGTATTTCTTTTTCAACTAAAGCTATACATGAGAGTCTTTTGTGATAAAAAAAAAAAAAATGTTAGAAAAACCAGTGACTTTGCTAAGGTATTAACCTGGGTGATAAATTCAGCAACTGCAACTAACATCTCCACCAACGCAGAGTCTCTTCCCAACACATTTCCAAGGGTTTTGCTCTAGTGCTCAAATGTATTTGCCAGGGATGGAGGAACATAATCGGTAACTTGATAATAAAAGGTGGATGTACACATAGACCCCTATCAGAACAATTCACGCGTGCAGAGGTAATGTCATGTATACTTCTTTATGGAGTGCAAGGAACGCCACGTGATTCAACAACCTTCCTACCCCTAACACTGCGTTGAAAAGAAACAAGCATATAGAATTGAGTGTTAAGCCACACACATTAAAAAAAAGAAGAGGGAACAGACTCAGTGCCCATAGCACAGTGGTTAGGGAGGCTGGCGGGTTCGAACCCGGCCTGGGCCTGCTAAATAACCATGACAATTGCAACAACAAAAAAATAGCCGGGTGTTGTGGTGGGCACCTGTAGTCCCAGCTACTTGGGAGGCTGAGGCAAGAGACTCGCTTGAGCCCAAGATTTTGAGGTTGCTGTGAGCTGTGACATCATGGCACTCTACTGAGGGCGACATAGTAAGACTCTGTCTCAAAAAAAAAAAAGGTAAAAACAAACTAAAACAACAAACCAAACAGAACCAAATTGTCAAAATGAGTACAGTAGGATCTGGCATATGGTAGAACTCACGATTGTACCTAGTTCTTATTGTTCAACTTATGCCAGCAAAAGATCTAGGTGATAAAAGCACAAAATTCAGCAGTTCCTGCCTTCAAAGCTTTTGTGGTCTAGTCAGGAAGGCAGGTGATGGGCAGTTCCGATACAGTTTGCCAAATGCGTGACAAGAGGGGAAGTGTTTCCGTGGGAGCGCAGGTGCTCAAGGAGGCATCAAAGGAGCTCCATCAGAAGGGGCCTGAGCTGAAATCTGACGCATGGTAAGAGCTGGCCATGAACCCAGAACAGTCATCTGGTGAAATGCATTCTGGTTTTTATATATGCAAAAACAGTTGCAAACCCTGGCAAAATAGCAGTGGTCATGGTATCCTGGCTGAAGGGCTGACGTCAGAGGCACTGTGGCTGATTCACTGTGCTGAATCCTCTTTACAAAGTGTGATGATTCCTGGGCTGGATTGGAGCATTCTCAGAATTTTCCACTCCTGATCCTCTGGTGGCTTTGAGACAGGGATTTGAAAAAAAAAATTGCAAGTTTCTATTCTGAGGAGATAGCATGTGTGCACTGAAGACTGCTTTCTGAATATTAAACTGTAATCCCTCACCACCACGTAATCAAATAGCCAGTTTCATCACAGCACCCAGCAGGAAAATCACTGCATTAGTACAAAGTGTGCTTTGGCTGCCCCACCCAGAGAAGGCTCATTAGTACCCACAAACCTCTCTGTAGGCTGCTTCTAACTCTGTAGGAGCTGATTCTAACCAACGTTTAAAATATACATTGTAATTACCTTGAAATAATTCTATTTCTTAGTTTAGAGTCACTACAGAAATGATGAGCTTACAGGAATGACCTGCAAAAAATTTAATTTAATGTGCCAGGCACAGATGAAGGTGGCTGAGGATGTGAACTTCATATCTGGTTGTTTTTCCTACATGAAATCGAGGTGACTGACTTCCCCCACTGTAGCTCATGCGACCCTCTTACACCCATGGCTTCCGTGTCCCTCACCTGGAGGGCAGCAATGGTCTCCTAACGGGTCATTGTTCTCCTTGCCTCTTTCCATCTTCCATGAGGTCACCAGTGACAGATCTAAAATGCACCTGTAGGATTAAGTCTAAGTCCCCTTCCATGGCACAGGAGACCTCCCTTAGCCCGTCCACAGCCTGCATCTACCTGCCCTCCAAGCTGCAACCTCCTGCAGGAAGGTACCACACTGCTTCTCTTCCACACTTCCAGGAACCACACTGCTGCTCCCCACCTTCTCCATCTTCACAGGCTATTCCAGCTGCCAGGTGGCCTTCCCCATTCAGTGTAAGAAGGTCTCTCTATTCATCATTTTGAAGCCAAGGTCAACTCCAAAGCTTTCCCTGAGATCCCAAACGGGATGCAGTTCCGTGCTTGTACCTTCCAGGCAGCACTCTCTCTCTGCACCCAGCACATTCTATGGACAGTCTTTGTCCACGTGTTTTTCTCTCAGCGTTTACTGGGAGCATCTGAATATCAGGTCCCTGGTCAACCACAGCTGTCCACCATGATGACCATTATGTAACCAGCTTTAGAACCCAGCTGACCGCTGCCCTGGCATTGGTTGAGAAGGAAGCAGTGGTTGAGAGAGGACTTCCAGGGAGGACATGCAGGGGCCTCAGGGTTGCTCAGTGTGGAGGTGCCACGAACTTGGGGCTTTGGGGCTTGTCTTTAACGCTCAGCTTGTGAGGTTCTTCTCCACCTCTGCACCTTCGTTAATCAGGGAAGCACTTGGCAAAAACCAAAGTACTTCACAAAATTAGACAGTAATGAATACCAGGACTTGTCTTCAACTCGAGACAGTTTCTTCTGGAAAACAAGCACCTTTCATAAAAACTGACACATAATTAAGTCATGGCATTAAGGCTCTTTTCCACCACATTATTTTGCCAGCTGTGGGTCTTCAGATAGAGTGAGTATATTAATGTCTCTTTGGTTTATGGAAGAAATTTAGCTGCAGAGCGTTGTGACTTTTATAAGGTCCAAAGCCAGTCTCGGTCTGAACTCTGTGCTGCTCTTCATGTTGCCAGCACTGAAGGTGAGAGTAATTACGTTCCATGGACACAGGATCCAGCTTAAGTGGAGGGGTGTTTGGCAGAGGCCAGACCGTGGAAAAGCAGGGGCTTCTAGGCTCTGTTGAGTTTTCTTCCCACCGCCCATCTGTAAGTGAGGAGTAATGTATCCCTCTTGTGGGTGAAGAGAAAGACACCAGAGACGTTCAGTGCCTTGCGCTGGAGGGCCTGTGTTTTCAGTAAAGGCCGGCGCTCCCAGCCAGGACTGACCCTCAACCTCTGGGTTCCAACGTGTAAGCGCTTCCACTGTGTGGGCGGCCGTTACCCGACACCTCCCTCTCTCAGGGTGCCTAGAAGTTCTGCCCGGCAGCCAGACACCTTCTGTCTTTTCTCCCTTTGAGGAGGAATATCTTTGTCACTGTAATCATCTCCACCTCCAGTTGGAAAACATTTTTACAGTTTTATCCCTGAAATAGCCAAAATCAGACTTTCTTTCCTTTCTCTTTATGAGGAGGTTCTTTTAGGTGAGATGAGGGAGGAAGTAGGGTGAGGTGGGGAAATTACATACCTTCTCCTATATGCCATCTTTTTTTCTTCTTTAAAAAAAAAGGATTATAGATAAGTTTATAACAAATCCAGCTAAAGACATTGAAAAAACCTCCCTCCTCCCAAGGGTTAGTAAGCTTTAGAATTCTAAGATGTGAATTCCGAGAGATGGGTGGGCACAGGGGAGGGAGTGGCTGCTGATATCATATCGTCCTGGGAAGTGAGTCACCATTCCAGAAACTACCACCTGTGACACTACAGAAATGGAAAAAATGCTCCTCCCACCCCACCATGCTGTGAGGACTAGAGTTGGTAAACATAAACCAGGATGGAACCTGATGGGTATTTCTCTAGGGCACAATCTATGAATTTGATTTAGACTTGGTTGGATAACTACTAACCTAACCAACACATCCTGAGAAATGCCCATGAGTGAAGGTCTCTGGTAGAGCAGGCTGAGAGGCAACATGGAATTCAATATGATGTTGGCTTTGTATTCTTGGGGACCGCCTACCCAGATGGAAAAATAAACAATAGGTGTAATTCACAAATAGAGGTAATTCAAGAAGCCTATAATATAAGCTACCATGGAAGGGCTAACCACTAAAATGTCATCACTGCTACATCATGGAAATGATACTTCCCTTTAATTACGTTCTTTCTTAAAAGTCTACTCATTATTCAGACTGAATTTTCAAGGCCTACATTTCACCCTTAAGCATGACCCGATAACTTGATAAGAAGTCAAGAGGGAAAAA
>NW_003852408.1:4386733-4394033 GCF_000181295.1 Otolemur garnettii | reverse complement strand
GACTACAGGTGCTCACCACAATGTCCAGCTAGTTTTAGAGACAAGATCTCGCTCTGGCTTAGGCTTGGCTCAGGCAATCCATCAGCCTTGGCCTTCAGACTGCTGGGATTACAGGCATGAACCTCCACGCCTGTCCTGTCATAACTGTTTTTAAACATATGTGGACTAAGAACAGGAAATATGAGGATGACTATCACTATCAAGTTGTTTGTAAAAATTGTACATGAGGTTTACAAGAAAGGGTAGCTTTGAACTCATGCTGCTTGAGCTCAAATCCTAAGTGGCCATTTCCTCATTATGTGACACTAAGACTTAATCTTTCTTTGCCTAAGCTTTATCACCTACAATGGGACAAAAAGAACTCCTTTATCAATGGCTGATGTGGCAATTGAATAAGATAAGTTAATTTACATAAAGAGCTCAGTATGATACTTAGCAGAAAAGGACTTCTTTATTATTACAGGAAGTCCCCCAGTTACAAACATCTGACAATGTGCAACTCATACTTAAGAATGGAGGCTACTACAGGCAATAGGTAAATGTACCATTCCAATTTACATACAAATTCAGCTTAAGAACAAACCTACAGAATCTATCTTGGTCATGACCCGGGGACTGCCTAAAATAGTATTTTCCTTCTGACAATATTTAGAACACACAAACACATAAAATGTGCACACAAAACTCTGGGATAAATTTATATCCAGTACTGCTAGTGACCCTCTGAAGGAAGATGATGGACCTCCACCCGAATTGTGGTTCCAGTGTCCAAACCAGTCATGCACACCCTCCTACACCATGAGGGCATGGAAAGGATTTCTGAAGACAGCAAGGCAGGTGTGAAAAGCAGGTTTAAAAATGTTTTGAGAGAGCCAGGAAAGGATGCCAGGCTGGGGGTTTGTAATATGCAGGGGGGACTGAGGACGAGAATCCCTGTGTGGCTTGCTCTGGCACAAAGGAGGATCACAGTGCTCTCTTCATCAGCTCACTCAGATGTGGGCAGAAGACTTAAGAGCTCTCAACCATCAAATATGGTGCATATTGCAAGGGTACATGTCAAATCTATCAAGTATAGAGTATAAATGTCTTAACACAATAATTAAGTAAACATGATGAGGTATATATTAATCAGAGCATATAAGCATTCCTAATTATATATGAAATCAGCACATTGTACCCCATAAATGCATTAATGTATACGTGATCTGTCTTTATGATTTAATAAAAAAAATAAGTAAATAAAAAAGAAATGGTCCCAGACTCTTCATTACAAACCAATCCATCTGCCGCTCACTGCCCTTCTTGTTCATGCATTTCATAGATTTTAATTTTCAGAAACCTGTAGCTATACTTGGACTGCACGTAGACCACAAAGGGAAGTAGGTATGTATATTAACATTAGCTTCCTTTGGTTCATTTTTTGAAAACTAATAAATATTGCTAGTACTGAAGAAGAGTAGAGGATAATGTTCTTTACATGCATTTTTATTACCATTTGCAAAAACAAAAAACTCAGAGCAAGGGACATATCTCAGTTGACAAGTATCACAGATGGGCTTCGAAACTACCTAAGAAAAGTTACAACTCCACCTGCCCCAGTGCATTGTATCTGTCACTTCATAAGCTTCAAAGTAACAATGTTCAAGGTACTTGCTTCAGGGGAGGGCATGTCCCCTTGTTGAGAGGGGTATTGTTGCTGCGGCTTTTGTTGTGATTAATGTCGAATATTCTCTGAGCAATTTCTGAGACCCAGCCCCCTATTAGAGAATCCACATGACTTATCTGCCATTTAATAACATTCCTATGAGGTAGTTATTATTATTATCTTCCCATTTTATAGATGAGGAAGAATAAAACACTTGGAGTCCAGCTGGCCATTTTGTAATATCTCCTCTATTTAACTAATAATGTTCTGCTTTATCATCTTCCTGCCACACATGGACTCAGACATGTCAAGTCCTACTTGAGGTAATTGAAACCCCAGGATAAAATTATGTAGATAAAATTATATTTTAAATAATATGGCTAGAAAAACAATAATCTGGCGAGTAAAGGCCACAGTAACAGAAAACTCTTCAGGACTTCTCAGTTTACCATCATAAGCAACTTCTTGAAACTACTGAAATCTGTCGTGTAAAAGATGTTTCAGTGAAGAATAAATAAGGGCATATTGTATCTTTGTTGGCTCCTCCAAAACAGAAATTTCTGTTTTATTCCTAAACATCCTTTTTCACTGAATGGAAGACATTTTCTATACTATCCTTATAAAAGCAATTTAATTTCTGTGACAAACATTATTGAAATTTTCTTATTTTATAATTTCACACGGTCCAGGTTCACTCTTTACTCTTTAGTTCTCTGTAGCTTTTTGAGAACCCAGAGGATCATGTACATCTCAGTAAAAATAATGATTCCATCCTCCTCTTGTCAGCAGAATTTGCATTTTCAAAGGTACAATCTGACTAAGTCCATCAATCTCAATCAAATAACACAACTCACAAGTCTGATTTATTATGAACCAGACACTTTTCTATACTTATTCAAAGTTCATAAACAATAAAAGTCTAGGGGAAAATAATAAATGATTAAGTCACAATGTGATTTTTACAATATCACCAAGTCATACTACTGTAAGTTTTATATTCAGATGTATACTAATTGTATAAAACTAAATAGTTGATCCAAATCTAGTGGTAGATTTTCAGCTTCACTGACAGTTTCTAGCTGTGGTTTTCCTTTAAAGTCCTCACACTGAAAATATGTATTGTAATGAATTTGGTAGGTGCGTGTCAGCTATTTTCAAAGCCAAAGTAATCATCAGACTTGAAGTAGGCTTTACTCATACCCATGAGCACCTAGATAGGTGTTTAATCAGGTGAGAAAGATCATAAGAGATTGATAAAGGTCTTCTGGGAAAATAAGAAGCTTCTAAAAGTGTTAGCGTGCTTACCAAATTGGAAGCCAAGGTTAAGAGATCTCTCCATCATTCCAGTGCTGTAACAGAGACAAACCCACTTAGCAAGGGGTGTCTGAGTTGCAGGGCCTAGAGTGGGATTATCTTCATAAATCGGGTAACTGCTGCCATATTTAAGGTAGGGCTTGACAATATAGCTGTAGGTGACTTGAAAGAAAATTTATAGCTAAAACTAAGATTTATTTTAAAAATGGGAAGAGTATGTTGTGGTTCTATGCACTGCTCTGCTCTATACTGCTGGAGAAGTCTGGAGAAAGCACATCTCATGCTCAGTACTCTCCCGTCTTTAACAAAGCTCCCTCGCTGTCCCCTCAGGACGGGCAGAGGACACGGACTCGCCTACCTTGCCACTATTCAGTAGGAACCCTAGCCATCACTGAGTAGCACAGAACAAGACCTAACTTTTAAAGGAATCAGTTAACAGTACTAAATACTCCCCCCACAACTTCAATAACTTTAACCAAAATTAAAGTTAACATGACTTGCTCCAAGTTAGTGAATAAATTTTTATCATTCAGGTCAAAACTGAAGGAAGCCAGGACATTTAGTTCTTAGAGATTTTGGCTACTGGCAATGGAGATTAAAGAAAAAGTTTCTATGAAAATGAACCTTACTTTCTTATTTTAGAGACAGCAAAATGGCTTACGGAAATCAGTATGTCTAAGTATACATAAACAATTTTCACACTATTGTAAGAAGCAGCATGTTTTCCAATCATGGGGGCATACTTTTCTCCCTGCCTTATCCAAATTAAATGTGTATTTGTTAAGGCTTCTTCAAAATAGAAATCATTAAAGCATAAATCAACAGCTTACAGACTGACAAACTGTCAGATTTACATTTCGGTTTTACAGGGCTTGTGAAATGGCAAGTCAGATGGTAAAACCTGTTTATAAAGACAGTACAAGAAGCTTCAACAAATGCTACAATCTGTTCAGTTAATGACGTTGAAGATATTTGATTGCTGTCAACAGAGACCCACTCCTCGAGGATTTCTGGGAAACAGACCCATTCCCGAAAATCCACCTCAAAGGATAAATATTACTTAAAAGGGAAATAATAACAGGAGAAGGATGGGGCAGTCGCCACTGGCAAGTGGAAATGGGGGAAAGGAAAGCCAGCAGACGGGAAGAAATTGGGGAGTCAACTGAAGCAAAGCCAAAATGCATGTGGGATTCTAATAATGCTTTCAAAACTGTAGTATTGCTTATTAGGAAAACTAATGTACGATTGTGAACAGAAACAACGATCTTAGGAGCTGATGACATTTTATACCTTAAATACAATCTCATGATTCCTCATCATCCTTCTATCCGATGTGCCCAGATAGATAGGAAGCTTTAGAAGACATTTTTCTATTTTTAAGCAGTTAGTGTAGAAAGGACTTGATTAGCCTGGTCTAAATATATATCCCAGATAACCAAATAGCTTTCTAAAATATATGTTTGGTGATAAACTATGTAAGTGAATTATGAAAAAAATCAACTAACAACCCTATTTCTTTTAAATGACCAATAGTCTGTAAGTTGATGGCAAAATAAACACTGAGATTTCAAGATCTTGCTGTTGAGAAGATCTAAAAAGAAAAAAAAAAAAAGCAGGGAAAAAGCTAGTTCAACCAATATTATTTTTTATTTTTCTGTTCCTTTGGCTAAAATTGTAGAATTTGTAATTATATAACATACCAATGTTCTTTGACTTACAATGAGGTACATCTCAGTAAACTCACTATATCACAAGGTAAAAATACCATAATTCAAAAATGGATTGAACACACCTAACCTGCCAAACATCATAGCTTATCCTAGATTGCCTAAAACATGTTCATAACACTTACATTAGCCTGCAGTTGGGTGTAATCATCTAACACAGAGCCTGTTTTGTAAAAAAGTGTTGAATGGTTCACATAAGAGCATCATACCATATAATACTAGCCTGGGAAAAGTTCAAACTTCAAAATATATTTTCTACTGAACGCTTGTACTTTTATACCATGGTAAAGACAAAAGCCGCAAGTCAACCATCATAAGCTAGAGATCATCTCTATGTTCATTGAGAGATTTTATATACATTAGTACTCTAGTAAAATATACTATTAATAGTACATATAAGTTTCAGTCATATAATTTTCATATTTTTCACAAAATTTGGCTTATCTGTCATGTCCACCACATCGAACTGATGTCCAATCAGTGAACATCAATTGACTGGTTTTACAGGGAGAAAAGCTCCATAATTTTAAAAGTTTGGATTTTTAAGTATGAACACAATTAAATTTTAAAAAGTAATTTAAAACATGTTTATAACTAAGATAGCCACATGGCTATGCAAACTTACGAAGGAGAGCAATGACACACAGGACAATGTCACAAAGACAACAGCCACAGTGAAGTTGGGCACTGTCTGCTGCACTTTTTTATGTTTTTTTCCATTAATTGTCACTGAAGCTAAGTCCCCAGCTCTCACTAAAGATCAACTCAATACCTATCCCTTTTCCTTTTCTCCTGAGAAGCCAAATTGTAAGGATGCTGGCCTCATGCCCTCCCTAGGATTTTTCTGGTCTTCTACCACTGGTCTTTTCTCCTTAGCGTTAAAGTCTGAAGCTCTCCCCCAGGTAGTGGCTGGACCTTCACATCCCCTTCCTGTTGCCTCCACCTCCCACGCTATTCCCTTCTTTTCCCTGATTTGCTGGTTACCTCTGCTATTTTTTTCTCAGAAAATGCTCTACAGACCACTTATGATGGGGAACCGGGAGGGATGCTTAAACATGCAACCTCACTAATTCACACCAGACCCTCTGAAGAACTGGAGTCTCTTTGGGTAGAGCCTAGTGGCCTATATTTTTGACAAGTTTTCAAGATGTTTCTTAAGTGAATTTTGAGAGCCTTAATATCCAATCTCTTCTTAATCTCCCAGGTGTGGCTTCTACTCCTGAAAATCAGATTAATCTTCTCTCTGATGCTCAGTAACTCCCTCACCATCAAATCCCAAGCTAATGTTATTATTAAATAATAATATAATATTCTTTTATATTCAAATGTGTATCTCCAAAACACACAAACCTGTCCCTGAAGTTCCAGTCCTGGATCCTAAATGATCTGTCTGACATGTTTTTTTCCCTTATTTACTTGGTATACCCTCCTACTGTCTATGTCCAAAATACATCGTAATCCTGTGATGGTGAATTTTGTATGCCAACTTGACTGGGCTAAGGGATAACCAGATAGTGACAAAACATTATTTCTGGATGTGTTTTCAAAAGAGATTAGCATTTGAGGACTCAGTAAAACAAACTCTACTCCCCAGTTTTGGGGTGTGGGTGCCCATAATTCAATCCACTGGGGGCCTGAATAGAACAAAGAGGCAAAGAAGAGAGAACTGGCTTCCTGCATGAGCTGGGACATCCAGTCTTCCCCTGCCCACAGACATTATTTTGATTCTTGGACCTTCAAACTCAGACCTGGACTTACATCAGTGGCCCCTGGTTTTGGATCTTTGGACTCATACTGGGATTTATACCATTGGCTTCCCTCATTTTCAGGCCCTTGGGTTTGGACTGGAGCTACGTTATCAGCTTTTCTGGTCCTCCAGCCTGCAGACAGCAGACCTTAGGGTTCCTTAGCTTTCATAATCACATGAGCCAATTCTTCATAATATATCTCCCTTCCTTCCTTCCTTCCTTCTTCCCTCCCTTTCTTCCTTCCTTCCTTCCTTCCTTCCTTCCTTCCTTCCTTCCTTCCTTCTTCCCTCCCTTCCTTCCTTCCTTCCTTCCTTCCTTCCTTCCTTCCTTCCTTCCTTCTTCCCTCCCTTCCTTCCTTCCTTCCTTCCTTCTTCCCTCCCTTTCTTCCTTCCTTCCTTCCTTCCTTCCTTCCTTCCTTTCTTCCTTCCTTCTTCCCTCCCTTTCTTCCTTCCTTCCTTCCTTCTTCCCTCCCTCCCTCCCTCCCTCCTCCTTTCCTTTCTACCCCTTCCCCTTTACTCCTCTCCTCTCCTTTCCTTTCTGTTCCATTCCGTTCTGTTCCGTTCCGTTCCATTTGTCTGGAGAACTCTGATACAAACCCCTTCTTCCTCAACCTAGATTCTTCTCCATCACAAATGAGAAATACACATCTGCAACTCTAGAAGAATACACTGATGAATTCCTCAGAGCAGTATTCCTGAGTGTCCCCAACACACCCAGTTACAAGCTGAGTGCAACCAGTTACTCAGGGAACCTAAGATCTTGCCCTCGGAGCCCTAAGGTTAGAGATAAGCTACAGATGTACCATGAAGGCGACACAGACGGCAGCACACACTCTTAGATCATTATAAATACAATGCTGTGATTTT
>NW_003852408.1:4386093-4386538 GCF_000181295.1 Otolemur garnettii | reverse complement strand
AAGTTTTTCCAGGGTGTAAAACTTGAAAATTCATCCTGCTGGCTGGTTCCTGAATGAAATGTGCATTGCTATCAGGTTATAATAATTTTTTAAGCTTGTTCCTCAACTTCTTAATAAAGAAGATAATTACTTTTCAGAGATAATGGGAAAACTTAGAAAAAATGCTGAGTGAAGTGTAGTTTAAATAAAATTGCTGCATAACATTGTTTAAACAAAACAAGCAGTGTTACGTTTCTGAGGTGGAATTGTTGGCAATATTGAGTGCCTATCGGAATACCAGTTTAAATTAAAAACGTATAAATAAATTGAAAATAGCACAAAGTAGATTATTTATTTATTTATTTAATTTTTTTTTTTGAGACAGAGCCTCAAGCTGTCCCCCTGGGTAGAGTGCCGTGGCATTCCAGCTCACAGCAACCTCCAACTCCTGGGCTCAAGTGAGTCT
>NW_003852408.1:4384492-4386073 GCF_000181295.1 Otolemur garnettii | reverse complement strand
GGCGCCTTAGCCGGTTGAGCTATAGGCGTCGAGCCAAAGTAGATTATTTAAAAGACCCACTTCTATTTTTTCTTCCAGATTATTGTAAATCAGAAACCAAAGCAAATTTACAAATCAAAGCTCAGGATGAACATGTGTCTAAGAGAGGTGAGGGTACTGACTTTGACATGGTATTTCAGCTCCAGAAAAGCGTCCTGGGATATTTCTAATTTGCCATGACTGCTAAAGGTTTTTTTATTCAAAATATTTATTCATTGCCTTTATTTAAGTCTATTCGACAAGAATCCAAAAATTTAAAATTTTTTCAATAAAAAATTTAACATCTCTCTTAAATAATTTTTCATTTTTCCAAGAACATATACCCTTTGATGAACAAAAGATAGGAAAGCTCTAAAATGATTTTCATGAAAACAATTCCTTTGAATCCCTTTTGCCCATGTTGCTGTGCAGTACCTTTTCTATTTATTTTATTTTATTTTTTATTTTTTCAAGTGCATTGTAGGTACAAAGAATTAGGGTACACTGATTGCATTTGTTAGGTAAAGTCCCCTTATAATTGTGTCCTGCCCCCACGAGGTGTGCCATACAGCATGAGCCCCACCCCTCTCTCCTCCTTCTCCCCACTTTCTCATTTCCCCTGCCCCACCTGAATTGATTTGAGTTTTTCTCTTACGTGGGATGTATTAGATTATCTACTGGCTTCATATTAGAACTGAGTCCATTAGAACCTTGCTTCTCCATTCTTGTGATACTTCCATTTTTGGATTTTGTGGTGTGTTTCCCCAGTTCTCCGCTGAAGCACAGGCCGTTCCCGAATGCCTGACAGTCAAGGCACACCGAGGAAGGTTGGGCACCACACGTTTCTTGCTTTCAGCTTAAGGACTAGATTTTTGGCATCTTAAGTTATCCATTTAAGGAGGTAAATAGTGGCACGGCAAAAAATAAGATGAGACTAACCTCTCTCTGTATCCTTCTAAGAGTCAATAAATCTGAGGTTAAAAGGGCAGAGCCTGGAACCAAGTGGCCAAATATGTCCAGTGTTTCCTGTTCCCCCACTGTATGGTGGGAAGCATCTCCGTTATTCCAGAAAGGGGCAGTGAGGCTGAAGCACACAGAGCCAAGTGAGCAAGGGGGTGGGAAGCACTGGCATGGAAGCCACAGGTGGCTCCAGGAAGGAGGCTTGGCTAGGATTCTGCTGGCCAGAGGGATGAGGCAGCTGTGGAGTCCAGCCACCAGTGAAGGGAGATCCGGGCGGGGGCCGTCCTTTCCCCACCTCTTCCAGTCTACCTTCCCTGGGCATGACTCGGGGAGAAGCAAGGAGCACACGCCCCCACCCCCACCCCCAGCAGCCGCCTGGCCAGTAGTAGACTTGGGCAAATTTTCATCTTCCATGGTTCATGTGAGAGAAGAAATAAAGACAAGTACAATAGTGTCTCATCAGGTTCCCTTATGAAAACCTTATCGCAGCTGCTCATCACCTACTGGACAAAGTTCTAAGTATCTCAGGCTGTATATAATTTGACTTCTACTTACTTTTGCAGCCTCAGTGTCACCCTGGCACTCGGGCCCTGACAAGGTGTG
>NW_003852408.1:4383421-4384472 GCF_000181295.1 Otolemur garnettii | reverse complement strand
CAAAGTTCTAAGTATCTCAGGCTGTATATAATTTGACTTCTACTTACTTTTGCAGCCTCAGTGTCACCCTGGCACTCGGGCCCTGACAAGGTGTGTGTCACCTCCAGCTCACACAGCAGCACACCTCTGTGCTCACCCACACCCAGGATCCTCTTCCTGGACTGGCTTGCCAGAGCCCCATCCCAGCTGGAATTCTCACTTTGAGAATTCCCCCTCATCCTAAAACATAGTCCAATATCACCTCCTCCAAGGTGCTTACCTAACCCACCAGGTGAAATTAGGTGCCCAAAGTTCTGCACTCAATCCTCATGCACGCTCTGCTTAGAATTCTCGTCATAGAATAATTATTCTATGCATGTTTTTCTCCAGGAAGCCAGCATTGCCCCATGAGCAGAAGTCACATCCTCCTCATCTTGCATCTCCCTGCCATTAGCACAGGGTAAGAACACAGCAGGGATGCAATATATATTTATCAAATAAACCTCTATGGAACGTTGTCCAAATCAAAGTGAAGTCACTTGTGTAACTTGTGAAAAACAAACAACAATGATGAAAAAATCCTGACAAATAGAGCTAGGGAAGCCCAGGAGAGGCTTCTCATGCAGAAACGCCTGACAGTAAGAACCACTGCAAGGCACTGACCACATGGCCAACCTCTACAAGAACTCCATTATAAAAGTAGTTAAAATATAATCCCTATGCTTAGGAATCTTAGACTCTTGCAGGGAAGACCACACGTGTAAAGATGTACTGATAATGCAACATAGAAATGTGCAGTGCCAAGGTATACAATAGGTTCACAAGTGGGATGTGAGAGAAATACTGAGATATAACCTAGAGATAGCAGAAGCTTTAACATAGGCAACAGGGAGGAATAAATTTGGCCCAGAGGCTTCACTCTGATTTAGCAGCCAGGAGAGAGCCACTGACGGGCCTGGGAAAGGAAAGGTGTGCTGATGCAAATGGCGTCGCAGAAGAGCCATTTTGAAACAGGGTGGTGAGAGCACTGGGCCAAGGAGAATGTGCAGTAGGAGATGCCTGAGGTGTTCCT
>NW_003852408.1:4380480-4383401 GCF_000181295.1 Otolemur garnettii | reverse complement strand
ATGCAAATGGCGTCGCAGAAGAGCCATTTTGAAACAGGGTGGTGAGAGCACTGGGCCAAGGAGAATGTGCAGTAGGAGATGCCTGAGGTGTTCCTTGTCCTGAATCACAAATTAGATCCCCCAACTTACAAAGCTGCCTTCTCAGTATACACATCATGAGGGGAGGCAAGAAACACATGCCACAAAGTCTTAAGTGCCAGACAAACAAAAGATGATGGCTGTGCAGAGCATGGTGCACGCTGGCATCTGCTGGGCAGCTGGGTAAAGCAGAAGCACTTGCCGAACAGTTCAGGAAAATACGTACGTAACACAGAATTCTCACAGTTGGGGAGTTCAGTGAGAGTAACGCACATCCAGAAAGATTTCAGGCTCGTACTTCCAGCTGGTGTTTCAGAGAAACTGTGTAATTTTGGCAATACTTAAGTCAAATGAGAGAAATACAGAATTATAACGTCAACCTAACAGTTTGCACATGAAGCCTCAGTATTCTCTAATATGTCTCCAAATTCTATTTTCAAGTCAAGAGCTACTGCAGAGTCAGTATTAGGAGTTCCGGAGACATTGCCATGACACTCCGAGTAACCGCTCTTGGCTGTTAAATTCAGATCCTTCTTCAGACTCTGGGGCAAAGAGGATGAAGCCCAAACTCAGCTAGGTTGACAAAAAGAGGCATAATGTTATGTGGAAAAATCTGCACCACTGCCAGCAAACTAAGAACAAACAAACACGCTCAGACAACTGCACACCCTCATCATTCTAAGCCAGGGCCCCGGTCCCTAACCCCCAGGCCACCCCAGAGATTATGTTGCATTACATTATAAAACAGACTGTGATAGTGTCATTACAGTTACTCATCAGTCGACCTCAAAAAAGGGAGATTATCCATGTGGGTTTAATCACATAATTCCTTTAAGTATAGGATTTTCTCCTTAAAAATGGCAGAGGGAGAAATCAGAGAAATTAGAAGCATGAAAATGACTTCAGCACTGCTGCTGGCTTGAAGACAGAGGAAGCCACAAGAGAAAAAATGTAACAGATTGCCAGCAGCACAGAATGGTCCCCTGCTACTAGCCATTGAGGAAGTAAGAACCCCCGTCCTTCACCTACAAAGAACCAGATAGTGCCGAAGACCTGAACAACCTCACGTGCATTCTACTGCACATTGCCCAGAAGAAAATACAGCCCAGATGACAACCTGATTTCAGGTTTGTAAAGACTCTAAGCAGAGGACCCAGTAAGGTCCACCAGACCCAAAGGACTCTGAGATAATAAATGGCTGTCATTTTGTGCCAAAAGTTTGCAGTCATTTGTCATAGAAGCAATGAAAACTGGATGTATTAAAATGATCCACATTAATTTTATGTACCCAAAGGTCTTAGAACTGAACAAATACTTCATCCTAATTTAATTTTATAAAGCAGGTGAACAGTACAGGCAACAAAAACTAAGAGGTAAGAGAGGACTATTAAAGGATGGAGAAAGTAGTAAAAGCATCCTGAAGGAAATGCGACCCCATAGGAACAATCTCTGCTCTGCTGTTGACAGAACCTATTCCTTTCTGTGGCCCATTTGAACATCATCCATCCAAGTGAACTTCCATTCAGTAATTTCTTCAATCCAATAGGCACTGAAGCAATGGACTGCTCAGCACACCCAGGCCAAGAGAACAAGACCAAGAAATTCTACTTGGCTATGCTACAATTCATCACTGTCCATGCCAGGCAAAAATAAGTAAACAAAAAGATGATCCAAGCTTACCAGCAAATAGGACGTTAAATTTGATAGGGAAAAGGAGCCTCTGCCCAAATGCTGAATCAGTGTTGGCCACTAGTATACAGTCAAAGAACTTGAAGAATTAAGTTAAAAGTTAAGAAGTAAGATGAAGGGTAAAATGTGAAAGTCTGATACCAGCAAACAAATACTAGGTTCTGAACCATCTCTTCAGTGAAGCAGCCGATATGTACAGGTGTGTTACCATCCTTTGGTGAGTGTCAGAAATGATTCTATTATGAAAAGATCTCTTGATGAGAATGAAATTGATCCAGGGAAACTCTTGGGACTCAGGCGTTACCTGTTTGGAGCTAATGTGTTTATTCCAAGTACAACCTTGGCAAGCAGTTAAAGGCAACTTGGACTATTACAAACTGATCGAGTGCAGTAGCTCAAAAAATGCCAGTGTCACAAGGGACCTGCCACAAGGGCAATCTTCATGGCAGAAAGATGTGAAGGGTTGACTGAATATTTAAAAAGTAGCCAATGAGTTCAATGACTGCCAGATTTTTACCTTCTTTGCATTACTGTAACCAGACAGTGATGTTCAGTAACCTACCACATGCTGTCTCTATAATAGGAAACATTTACCATAGTGAATGATTATAAACAGGAGGTTCTTAACATAGTTCCCTGCCAATTGGATCCTTTAAATATTTACATTCTGCTGCCTGACACAGACCTAGTGTTTCTTACTGTGGTTGTTCCAAGCAAGCTCCAACTAGAACTGCACACCACAAAGGGACTCGAGTGTCCCCTGCCAAGCCACTGGGATATATTTGCAACCAGGTCAGACTCAAAACCAGGGAATACTTGTCCTCAGCTATTGGCCACCTGCTGTATTATTTACTGTTATCATTATTTTTATTCATTGCCCACATGGCCGTCATTATAGATGAAGTGGAAATATTCTCTTGGCATATCTGCATGGGACATTTTAATTGTTCCTAATGCCAATACGTGGGGAAAATCTTTTCTTTCTAACCAGTAATGGTGTTGACAGCTCTCTGTTTTACTTCCAGGTTAACCTAAAATGATTGAGCTGACAATAATGATTTGACTCAGCTGGTAGGCTTATAGGCAAATGAACTGGGACTGTCTCATCCTGGCCTGCCATGATGAATGGGTTCTTTTCCTCGCTCCAAATATAA
>NW_003852408.1:4369307-4379898 GCF_000181295.1 Otolemur garnettii | reverse complement strand
ATCTCTTTTATCCTCATACTATATTCCTTTATAAAAAATAAAGAGCAAATACAAGTATTGTCTTTGTGCAAATGAAGGAAACTTAATTACATAAGTTGATGTGATTTTGCTGGGGTCCAGGAAATCTAAAAGATCTGAAGGAATGATTCTAGAGTCCTCTGACCACACTACAAGAGCATGAGTCTTCAAAGTCATTCATCTCTGCATTGTCACCATCAATCCTCGGCCTTGACTTTCAGAGGCTTTCAATAAAGCTGTGTAGGATTGAACTGAACAAAGAGCTGACTGACCAATCACGGGATTCAGGTTCTGAAATATTTTAGAATCTCCAGGATCATTTGATTAACTATTGTAAAACCATCATTCAAAATAGTAGTTAGGAGATAGCCATGAAGAAACATTGCTTAAATGCTTATGATATGTGGACATACTATATAGTTTTGTGATAACTGATAACAGAAGTAACCTGTGACACAATGGAAAAGTAAATTTCACCAATCACGGGTGCCACTTTGTCCTTCAGTTAATCAAGGGCATGGTTCATCTGACTACAAAATCCAATTCAGTTTCAGTTAATCTCATTATACCAAATGATATGAATCCATATGATAAGCATAAATGGGACAGACTGGAAATTACTGGAAGCCTGAGGCGGTATTTGAAAGAGAACTAACTATAGCTTCTGAATAATCAATTCAAGGGAAAATTATCTCTTATTACAAAATATACAATTGTATTCAGATTAACAACATTAAAAATAAGGCAAATGTACTTCCTTAAGAGTCAATTATTTTGTACGTCCTATGATACATACCCCATTTTGCGCTGCTTAATTATATTTAAATTCAGGGCCTCTTCAAAACTACAATGGATAAGGAAAAAATAATTTTATCTTTATTTTCAGAAGATAATTTGTTTTGGACGATTTCTTATTTTCACATTCCCTATTAGCTTCAAGTTCGATTACAGATGCTCCTCAGCTTACTATGGGGATCCCAATAAACCCACCGTAAATTGAAAATACTGTTGAGTTGAAAATGCAGTTAATACTCTTAACCTATTGAACATCCTAGCGTATCCCAACAAACCTTAAATGTGATTAAAACACTGCCACATTCGGGCAAAATTATCTACCCTACAGCCTATTTTATAACAGAGTGCCGAACGGCTCGTGTAATTTACTGTGGTGCACAGAGTAAAACAGAATGCTCGTGACATACTCAAAGGACAGTTTCTAAGCGTGTGTGGCTTTTACACCACAGTGAAGGCAAAAAGTCGTAAGTCAAATCTGCGTAAGCTGGGTTCATCTCTATTTTTAAAGGTTTCTGTAAAAGTAAAACCAAGAAGGAGGGAATTTAAATGACATAATTGCTGATGTGGCAGGAAATTGGGCAGCTCTTTGATGTTGCCAATGTGAGCAAACTTAACTGAGTGAGATAGAAGGCAAGACAGAAAAAGATACGCAAGGTAACGACACCAATGAAATTCTCCTGGGGTGAGTGGCTAGATGGAGACAGTGATTTGCATGTAGTATTTGTAAAGTTTACTCTGATAAACAGCGAGACCACCTTTCAGGGTAGCATGCTTCATAGTGCAGAGCGCCAGCAGGTGCCTGATATCATGATATTATCACTATCACGACAGTTACATGTACTAGCATGTGCGCATGCCCACACACTCACACACGCGCTGAGAAGGCAGTCAATGACTACCTTGCGTTTTCCAACCAAAAGCTGCTATCAGAACAAATGCTATATTTTAGCTTTCCAAATAAGTAGAAATAACAGCAGATTAAGGAGAGGAGACAGCTGCTGCATGTAAGGCCTCATGGTCTGAGGCATCCACCCTGCTCTCAATGTTGATCAGATTCATTAGATAACTGCTTAACAAATGACATTAGGTTTCTTCCTCACTGTAGGAGCAGTTGAGGATCATGATTATGGTCCACACAGCAGATATTATGAAGCACAAAAAAAATCTTCTCAGCGTCTGGTGCAGTGTTTTTCAACCTTTTTTATCTCACAGCACACTTGAACCTATAATTAAATTTCTGCAGCACACTTAAATTATATTGATCAAAAAAAAGTCAAAAAAGAATATACTTAATGTGCTCTGAATTTCTTTTGAAAATAATTTAATTAGTGATCTTTAAAAGTTTTTTGTGGCACACCTAAGATCCTCTCATGGCACACTGGTCTACAGCACACATATGTTCTCCAGCCTAGGTGCAGTGGAACTCAGTATATTTGAAGAGTCACTGCTAATGACATGATGTTAAATAAAAGAAGCCAGACAAAAGAAGAATACTTGCTGTGGGATTCCATTTATACGTAGTTCAAAACTCAGCAACACCAGGGCTCGGTGCCCATAGCTCAGTGAGTAGGGCGCCAGCCATATACACCAAGGCTGATGGGTTCAAGCCCAGCTCAGGCCAGCTAAACAACGACAACCACAACCAAAAAAATAGCTGGCGTTGTGGTGGGTGCCTATAGTCCCAGCTATTTGGGAGGCTGAGGCAAGAGAGTCGCTTAAGCCCAGAGTTTGAGGTTGCTGTGAGCTGTGATGCCACGGCACTCTACCAAGGGCAACAGCTTGAGATTCTGTCTCAAAAAAGAAAAAAAGGAAAAGAAACCAAAAAAAAGGAAATAAGCAACACCAAGCTATGCTGTGAGAAATCAGGATGCAGCCCCCTAGGTGTGACCACTGGCAGGGACCAGAAGGGGACAGGAAATGGCTCCTGCAAAGGCTGTAAGGTTCTGTCTCTGGACCTCAGTGCAGCCTGCACAGGTGTGGTCAGGAAAATACAAAAGGCTATATATTATGATTTCCATGCTTATCAATATGTACATTATATATCAACAAAAGTTTCTCAGAAACAGTTACCTTTGACCAACTGAATCTACAGTCTTTTTTTTTTGCAGTTTTTGGCCAGGACCAGGTTTGAACCCACCACCTCCAGTATATGAGGCCCGCCGCTCCCCACTCCTTTGAGCCACAGGTGCCACCCTGAGTCTACAGTCTTTTTCCATTCCTATGTTTTTCCATAAACACACATATCACACACATGACACACACCACACACACCTACACCTTTATACACACATGCACCTCCCTCATAACAATACACATGTATCCCACACACCCAAAACACCACACCCATACATACAATGTACATGCATCTCTCTCTCTCTCACACACACGTGTGTGCCATCAGTATGTTCTCAGCAAGCACAGATTAAGGCAAGTGTATTCAGAAAGGTTTTGCCTTTTCGACTTCAATTCTCAAGTTGTCATCATCATCTTAAACATTTACAGTGGAGATCAACTCAAAAGCCAAGTTTTTACTCTTGCTTTAAATCTTTAACGTCTTATTAACAATACCTCTGCTGCCATACAAGGCAGGCTCAGGGAAATTAGGAAAATTGCTCTGGCCTCATAACCAAGAGGAAATAAAGATTTTGAACTTGATCTTTCTGACCTTGAAGCCAACTCCTTTATAGCCTTTCACCTGATAGTCCGTGGGAAGCACAGACGGAGAACCAAGGCCTGCCACCAAGGACAGCACTGCAGAATCCTAAGACTATCAGCCCAGTCTCTAATCCCTGCAAAATTCAGAGAAGCTCTGGAGGGGCCTTCTCTTTCCATGTGATTTATAAGATAAACGCAGCCAAGAGCAGGAACTAACCCCCAAGACGAACCAAGCTGCTCTCACTAATAGCTTCTTGCAAATAGTTTTGGAGTTTCTTTTTTTTTTTTCTTTCTTTTTTTGAGACAGAGTCTCACTTTGTCACCCTTGGTAGAGTGCCGTGATGACATAGCTTACAACAGCCTCAAACTCTTGGGCTCAAGTGATCCTCTTGCCTCAAGTTCATTTTTTTTTTTTTTAGTAGAGATGGGGTTTTTGCTCTTGCTCAGGCTAGTCTCAAACTCGTGAGCTCAAGTGATCCACCTGCAGGGGCCTCCAAGAGTGCTAGGATTATAGGTGTGAACCAATGTGCCCAGCCAGTTCTGGAATTTCTAAACATGATATATTCTGAAGGGTTGAAAGATTCTTAACAAAACACATGGGTCCTTCTGCAAGGACTGGCGCATGAAGAGCACGAAAGATTTTGTTAAGTTTTGGTTTTGGGTTTTCCCTTAATATGTCTTCATGCAGAGCATTCTGAGAGCTGCTGCTCCACTCTAGGTTTGAGGATGTGACAATAAAGGAGACAAGGGCCTTGGACACAAGGAATCAGTTCTAGTAATAACAATGGTGAATTCATGAAGAAATAAAGATGCGGCTAGAATACATCTTCCTAGCAGAAACCAAAACACGCACTATAAGAAACGTTTTCTTGTTCTCACCTGTCCATCAGTAGAGATAGAAATCTGGTGCTGGGCACGTGAAATGGACACTAACCACACACGGGGTCAGTGACTACACATGGGAAAGTTCTACTTCCGACTACAGCTTTCAATTTCACACCCAGCACTTACTTCCAGTTGTGCTCCATTGTCATAATCTACAAAGGAACACAAAATCGGGGGAAAGCTATACTAGAGCCCTGTCTCTACTCTGCCGAACAATCACCATTGCCCAGGAATTCACCATCTTCGTCCAGTTTCTCCTGTTTTTATATTTATATTCATAAGCTCTACAGCAGCTTCTAATATTAAAGCTACCAGGATAGATTCTTTTGCTTGGAAAGTATTGCAATTGTAATTTCCATAATTTTCTTAGGAAATGTTTAATCTTTACTATTTAAAGCCTGTTTGATATTTCAGTTCTAACTGCAAGTTGGCAAACAGAAGATAGGGAAAAGTGTCTTATTTCCATACTTCAAGACATTCAAAAGTCCAACAAAGGAATGAGAGGTGGTAGGAGAAATCTCATAGTCGTCTGTTCTTTTTTTATTCCATCCATAGCCATAGCTGGTCGAGAACGATTCTTTCACTTGCTTCTTGCCTACAACTATTCCTTGACTGATACCCGGAAAGCTGCAAGATGTCTGAGATCACTGGCTTGGCTGTACACTTTAAAAGGAACCGATTAAAAGGTTATATTGGTATATTCTGATTCTCAGAATTATATTTAGTTCTCAAACATTTAAGCCCTATGGCTTTAATCTCTACTAAGAGTTTAGTTGTATCAACCTTGAAGAATCTGGACTTCTTCAACAGAAAAAGTAATAATCAAGTCCTAGGAATAACCTTGATCCCTAGACTCTGGCATTTCCCTCGAGTGAGCAATTCTGATTGTCACACTAATTAAGTAAAAACATAAAGACCTTCCCAACGCTTTTCACAAGGGAACTTTTCTCATAGATTTTATTTTAAGAACTCTGTAAAATGCTAGGAGGCATGTTAATTAATTGCAGTAATGCTAAACATATATGGAATACATAATTAATTGCCACATGTGATACACTTAATACTTGAATACTAAAGAGTCGATTCTTGATAATTTCTCCAGGAAAGGAGCCTTTGTTTCCAAAGAAAGGCAACATATAAAAGATTTGTGGTTTCAATGGTAATTTCTGTTTTGCCAGATGGAAAATGTCAGTTACCAGCAACTAAAAGGTGTATTTCTGTGTGGATTGCAGTAAAATACTCCATGGGGATCAATGGGGGCAGAGGGTAGAAAGAAGAGAAATAAATGAGAGAGAGGGAGACTGAAATTGAGATTGATTGTGGCCGCTAAGTAAGTAAAAGCCCCATTTGGTTGAAATGATTTTGCGCACCAAATATGTAACATACGTGAGCAATCCCTGCTGCTATTTCTTGGTCAAAGGTTATTACTTAATTTATCCCAGTTAAATCTGATCTCAACTGTAATTACCGTGCAAAGCTCAAACTCAATCCAGACTCTTTTCAGCTCTCCCAAAATAAAGACAATGATTTCAAATAATTTGTTCATGCAGCCCCCAATCAGAACATCTGAATGTTAGCCTATCTGCAATATATTTCCCTTTGTTATTGTATGTCTATTCAAATAAGTTAATCAACTTAGAAATAAAAGAGCAGGATCCATAATGAACAGTTTAGGTAAGATCAAACTGGAATCTGTGGAACAGACAACTTTAATTAAATTCATCATGACCACCTTTCATTCAATACCTGAATATATACCAGGCACTGAGGAGATCTAGGACCTGTCAGTCTCTCCCTTCTTACCACACATAGAAGGGAGTTGCAGGTCATTTTCCTCCAGGCAGTTGTTGACGGCTTCTAGCTTCCAGCTCCTCCATCTCCAATCATAGTTTTCTTAAATTTACTACAGGGTGTCGCAAAAGTCACCTATAAAGTCACCATATTTAGGGAAAAGGTACATTTAGCTACCTTTATTTATAAGATATTTCTGACCAAATTTTACAAAATATTCTCTAAGTGTTGACCACCTGTTTGTAAAACTTTGTGAGGAATATTTTGTAAATAAAGGTACATTTAGTTACAATTTCTCATTTTCCCTGGGCTTTACAACTTCACAGGTGACCTTTGGGGCATCCTGTCATCCTGAGTCCTACTCCCCTCCATTCTTCCAGTAATTTTTAAATATCCAATTTCTCACATTAAATCCCTTTCTGCTTAAATACGAAGTGCTTTTTTTGAATTGCAATTAATCCAAATGGATGCAAGGATGCTCTAGTATAGCAAACTGGACTTGAAATGGAAGCCAGGCAAGAAATGAAAGAAAAGGCAATTAACCAGTTGTCATCATTAATTCATCCAAGCATGCTGTCACTACATGATCCATGCATGTAATTATTTATTGAGCATGTACCATGTGCTGGGCACTGTGATATCACCATTGGATCTTTTAAGGAATCAGGATAGTGATGGGAGTGAAACAGAGAACTGGGAACATCCATTAATGTTAACCCCTCTCATTCAGTCTCCTCTGTTGTACTCTATGTTTGAAATTCATGGAAATAATTATTAACAAAAAGGGCACACAACTCTCTTTCAAAGCAGCAAGGAGTTCAGGAAGACATGATTAAGTAAGAGATTTTATTCAAAGGAAGAATCACTAAAACTCTGGTTAAAAAAAAAGCTGGTAAGTTATTATATTTACAGGAAATATCATCAAACTCCCTGGTATGGCCTGAATGTTGGCTCCCTCCCCACACCGCATTCATGTGTTAAAGTTCTAACCCTCAAAGTGATGGCATTTGTAGGTGGGGACTTTGGAAGGGAATTAGGTTGCAGGCTAGAGCCCTCACATGAATGGTGTTAGCGCCCTTACTGAAGAATCCCTAAAGAAACCCCTCAGCCTTTCTGCCACATGAGGTTGCAGCAAGAAGACAGTTACTGGGTCCTCACCAGCACCTTGACACTGGACTTCCCAGCCTTCAGAAAGTGATAAATAAATTTCTGTTGTTTACAAGCTCTTCAATCTCAGGGTATTTTTTGACAGCAGTCCAAATGGACTAAGATATTAACAAACTCTGTCAGGCATCGCATCAATCACACAGTTTAAGGCCAGTCCTGATGTTGACCGTGACTAGCAGTGGTAGCCCTTTATCTGGAATCCATTTGGATGGTGCATTGGTACCTGTGAGGAGTATCTGCTGCCCAGGAAGTATCCTTATCCTGTAGAGTCACTCTGTCCTTCATGAACATGCTACTCCTGATAAGAACAAATACCAAGGATGTATAATGCTCCACTGCACATTCAGCTAAATCATGTGTAGTCTTGAAATTGCAGTACACGGTCAACCTCTCCTTGAAGTTAATCACTGATTTTCTTGGCCCGTGCTGATCTCCTGTCATTATGAATGCCTATTAGCATTTACAGATGAACCAACAAGTCCACCAGCAAAGTGTTTCCTACTTGGTTCAAGTGTGGGTTTATAACCCTCAAACTGATACTTCTGTTTAGTCCAATATTTGACTAATTAACTAGTACTTCATCACCTGAGGGTCTCCGCAGTAGGGGTGGAGGTACACAGGTGGGAAGACACAGCAGCTTGACTTTAAGAAGTGCACGGTCTGGTCTAGGAGCCTGACAGACCAACACAAGAGAGCTTTTGTCCAAAACAAGTGCAAAGTGAGGATGAGGGAAGCTTAGGCAACTTAGCTAACTGCCATCTCTTGTGTTTTCATACTGCAAAAGAGAAAACAGTGAAGGCATGAAACTAGCAAAAGGGGAAAGAGGGATACCCTGGCTCTGGTGTCCTTCCTTGAGGAGTCTTTCCCATCTTCCCTCTTTCATGGTGCTGTCACCATGGTCCAGACTGCCAATGTGTCCAGTTTCTCACTCAACTACACCAGCAGGGGCTGTGTGTGATGAGCAAGACCCAACTGCTGTCATTTAGGCAATGGTTCTATCTTTCTAGGCAAGATTTTGGTCAGGTCACCATTTACTATGGGCCAGGGGACAGACACACACATTATGTTTACTCTCCCCACAACACTGATAATACTCGGCATGGTCGCCTTCCACAATCAGTCACAGAGCTGGAATTCCTTCCCATTTTAAAGGACAAAAAAATATACTTTCATGCTCTTAAAACCATGCAGACCAGAAAGACCCTGGTTTCTCCTCTTAAGAGACACACAATATAGAAACATTGAGAAAGATTATGGTAATAAATATTTGCCCTATTACTTCTATCTTAGGTTTCTGCATCTCAAGGCCAAAGTGAGAGAAAAATGCTTGATTCAAAGGCATGAGACTTTTAATTTTCTAATTGTAGAATCTGAAACATCATTGAGATTTACATGCTGTGATAGGTAAGCCTGTCTCAAATTATAATAGTTAGGGAAAAATTGTCAATTTTGCATTTGGGGACAAAGTCTACAGGGCCTAATTTTTTATTATACAAATGAGGAGTAATTTTTGATTATCAAGTTGCTTTTCAATTGCTTTCCATGTATATTCCTTTGGAAATCCAATTAGAATCCCATTATTGAGTGGAGTGAATTAAAAAATGAAAAGATGCTTGCATACAATTAACATACCAATGGTTTTTCTTGCATTGATAAGCAAATTTCTTCTCATCTCAGAAACCATTCATACAAAGATGCCCATTATAGACATTGGAATCTGTCAGCACATTGCACTGACATACCCTGATCGTGCTGTCCCCATCATTTGCCCTATTTCAAATAATTTATCAGTCCTTCACTGAAGGCTACAGACTTAAAAATGCTTCTTCTGGATGTGAGCATAAGCATCAAAAGTCTTTGATTTATAGCCATGAAGTTATTGCTCATTCTTAAGTATGTAATAATTACTGACTTCTTCTGATAATTGCTAGATTTGGTCCTCCTACACAATTCGATTTCCAAGTTTTGAGGTTGTGAAGAATAAGGTATCTTTGTATCAGGCCAATGTGGGAGAAAGTAAATTATAATAGTTTCATCTTGTATGGGACTTTTAGCCCATAGGAAGACCTGACCTAGCATGTCAAATGATGCTGGAGAATAGTCATTAGTCATACCAGTAACAAAGAAATGTCTATGAGCAAAATCTATAGTTTTGTCCATCAGCAAAATTCTCTAATTGTCCATAAGTAACCACATTTATATTAGAATTACACTTCCACATTTAAGCATTCGTTTAGAAGTCGGATCTAAGGAAATGTAATGTACTTACATCTTTTACATTGGAAACACTATGGTTAATTTGAAATGAGGAAGGGAATCACCATGCCATTTGCCAATTTATTCCTTTTTTACTGAGTATGTCACTTTTTGGATGGTGTCAGTATTAGTCTAAATAATTGTTGTGGAGACAATATCCCTGCTAAATGGAGTGAAGATAATTTGTAGTCTGCCCTCAAAACAAAGTCCATTGACTCAGTAATTTTCCCTTAAGAAAATGTCATCAAGAAAGATGTCTCAATCTCGTCCACCTGAGGTTCACGTCATGGGCCAATCTAACTCTAGGTTGACTATGTGACATAAAGAAGACAGTGTATGAGTATAGCTCTGACTCATGGAAGCATTACAGTTCTTGACCTAAGCTTTAGAAGACTTTATCTTTCCCACCTAGTGGTTCAGCTGGAAGATAATGAAATGAGGCTCTCAGAGGTGATCAGATGGGTCATTTGAAAAACATCAGAGTCCTAAGGGCTGAAAGCTTTCAGAAATTCAAGACTGGCTCATATCTCCTTGGGAGGAAAAACATCACACATGTCAGGTCAGGAAAGAAAATACTTTCTGGACCATGTCTCTTAACCTCTCACTAAGGATCTCTGCGTGCACCCCTGTCCTAATAACCCCACAGTTGGATCTCAAGACAAGTGTCCTGCTTACAAAAAGGCATTCAGATGTGTCATGAAAAATAAACAAGTCAAAAGGAGAGAGCAAAGTAGGAACATATGAAACACACCATAAATCTCTAGCACTGGGGACTCAGCTGTGAAAATAGCTTGTTAAAGTCATCCTGTGTTTGATTAAAAAATAAAACATTTCTACAAAAACAGCCATGTTTGAAGTCCACCACTGCTACAAGATAAAATAAAGCCTTTGAGGAATTTTTAAGATAGAAATATATGAAGTGTTTATGAAAACAAAGTTCTGTTGACCTCATGTGTGAAGTCTCACTTTAAGTTGCTATAGAAGCGCCTTACTGAAAACTTGAAATTGAAGAAGTCAGACTTGG
>NW_003852408.1:4348870-4369287 GCF_000181295.1 Otolemur garnettii | reverse complement strand
TCCCTGTCTCACTTAGTGTCTTATGCTCTTTGTCACAAACAGGAATGCTGAGTTTTGAATTCATTGAAGAAAATATTTTGCCTAAAAATCTGAGCATATTAACTTGGGATGTCATTGCTAATATGGCTGTCTCGGCTGTATTTGGCTTTAATTAGATGTTGCTAAGTTTCTTTCTTACTCAATTACCTGCACCTAAAGCATGAGCATCAGATATTATAACCCTACAGCTTTTCTGCCTGTAATAACTCATTTAGTCGACGATGTCAAATACTGTTTTTCTGAAGAACAAAAGAGCACATTGAAGAATGGAGCATAACTAGGAATAGTTTCCAACTAATGGTGCGTATGCTCCTTGAGTTATTCAGTAAAAGCACCTCTAATCATCATTTTCCCTTGTAAGTAACATTGATAAATCCCTCTATTTTTTTCCTAATATAATCAACTGGAAGCGTTCTTCTTACTTTTCTTGAAGGGGTAACAGAGAGATCTTGCTCTGAAAAACCACAGCAGTCTGATTCTACAGAAAAGCAAAGTGAAAGGAAGTTCTCAGAAGATTTGCTTCTAATAAGCAAACTTGCTTCCAGTTAGATGGAGAATTAGGTTCATCTGAATCGTTCTAAAACCAGAGCTAGAAATTCTGTGAGCTCAAACTCATGTTATGCTGCCAGGATTTCTTAGGTCTCACCACAGGCATGAACTTGGGGTCCAATATAAGTTTGTTCAGTGCAAAACCATCATTTGGAGGTTCATGAATATTGAATCCATACTGTACAATATTCAAAGAGTGCTTCTGTTGGGGTCTCCAAACAGCCAAGAGGTGGGCCCTGTCCTTCCCGAAGGCGGAATCTTGGACAGTTGCCTTTTCTTTTGGCTCACTGCCTCATTTCTAAAATGAGGGAGATAGACAGGCATTCCTTCTAACTTTGTTTCACCTACCAGCGCCTGTACTCAAAGCAAAAGAAGGGCAGGGAAAGAGATAGCATGGTTAAGAAAATCTGGAAAGTGTTAGAACAGGGAGCAGTTTCTCTATAACAGGACTTCTTAGAACCTTGAGATAAAGACTATTTGTTTAATCTATGCATATCTAAAGCATATTAAAACATTCCTAAGTAGTTTCCACTTACAAAGTAAGTGCCCACTATATGCCCATAATTTTTTATTTCTTTCAGAAGAAACACAGTCCTTGTGGTTGTAACAAATAGTAGCTGCACATTCCTGGGGTTATGGGAGAAGAAATCGGGATGATATTTCATCCCAAGAAACATTTAACATGCAAGAGTGATGTTCCCTTCTCAATCTACAGTCCTGCTCCTACTGACACTTCCTCAGTTGCATAATCCTTCCCCTTTCTAAGACGACGGAACTTTCTAAGTTCCTTCAGCCTTTCCAAAGCTCTGCTCCTTCAATCTTTCTGGGACAGCATCTCTTCCCCTCTAGCTATTTGCACCACAGATTTCATGTTCAAAATGAGTTAGGAGTTATCAGACTATTTGCTTTGGCAGTCCACAGAAATTTGCTTTCACCATATACATGCTTTTTTCCAATTTTCTTGATTCCTTTTCCCCATGGAGTCTCCATCATCATTTTTTGGCTTTCCGCTCCACTGCGTTTCTCTGATGCAAAAGGGATGCTGAGGACTTTCTCTCCCTTCTGCCAGAGCAAACAGTCAGAGGACTGCGCCCCACCAAGTGCACTGTGGCTGCAATGGGAAGGCTGCTCTATGCTTGGGAACTTTTAAGGACCAAAACTTTCCCAGTAACTTTTACATCTTTCCATAGATGTAAAGACTGACATAGTCTTTAAAAGGGCCAACCTAAACCCTGTCCACCCAATCTCACACTGTATAATCAGTAAGTTAGAAATAAGGTGTTTAGAATCTTTTAGAGTATGTCTTTTAGAACATGTATTTACAAGAGGAGAAAAAAATGAAGTCTAACTGAAAAAGAAGTACAAGATCAGGGGGAGCAAAAATCATAGAAGTGATTCCTATTTTATTTCCTACCTCTCCACACAGTCAGCAGCAGATGTGGTTTTTTAAACCACTTTATGCAGGCAAATTTTCACCCATTGGCTTTGACACAGACCAAACTGAGGCAAGAAACTCAATACCAGAAGGTAGAGTACCAGCAGGTCAGTTTCCTGCAGTTTTCCATGAATATTGAACTAAACGTGTATAAAGATGGACAAAAAAATTCAATGAAGTAGGAGAGTTTATTCAGTTAGAGAGTTGGAATAAGCACATTCATGTGAAATTTAAGTCCCCTGTTAGAATGGTGCTCTGAATGTGACTCTCCAACAGTGAGCTGAAATTCAGCCCAAGAGGAAGTTAACTTTAAGAAGTACACCATTTAATGGGAGCTTGAAAACTTGGATTCATCCCTAGAAGACCTAACTCTTGGCCAAGAAATGTGTGTGTGTGTGTGTGTGTGTTGTAAAATAATTCATTTACCTAAAGTGATAATTTAAAGAGTTTAAAAATTAAAAACTTTCGCTGTTTGATAGAGAGAAAACTCAATTTTTTAAACAATTAGACCTAGTAAAGACAAAGAAAAACACACAGAATCTCAAAAACTTTTCATTGTTTAAAAGCATCAAATTGGATATATGGCACACCACCTGAGTAAAGGCTCAACTACTACTTGGACTTAAACAACAGACACAAACAATGTAACCTAATCATATGTAATCATACGTCTCCTTATAACTTAATCTTAATTTTTTTCAAAAAGCACCAAATTGAAGGAAGCAGGAAATGTTTGAGGGAAAATGTCATTGATCTTACCTGCATTTGAAAATTTAGGAAGATCGTTTTAAAAAAAGAAAGGTAAAAAATTTTGACTCAAAGAACATAGTATTTTTTTTTTCCTTAAGAAAGTGAATAATCATCTCCTTTCTTTATAGAAGTTTTTCTTATATGGAAAAATTGGAACATCATACCTTTTGCAAAAGAGTAAATGTCTGTGTCTCCTCAAAATCTGTACATTGAAGACTAATCTCCAATGTGATGGTATTGGGGGTTAGGCCTTTAGGAGGCAATTAGGTCATAAGGGTGCAGCCCCCATGGTGGGATTAGTGTCCTTTTACCAAGAAACATCAGGGAGATTGCTTCCTCCTTTTCTGATCTCTACCCTGGGAGGATATAAGAAATTGGCCGTCTACAGACCAGGAAGAGGGCCCTCACCGGACACTAAACTTGCCAGTGCCTTGATCTTGGACCTTCAGCCTCCAGAATTGTGATAAATAAATTTACGTTGTTTAAGCCACCCAAGCTATGGGATTTGTTATGGCAGTCCAAAGTGACCAAACAACTTTGTATTTACTTTTATATTTCAAACTCAATTTGAAAAGGGTTGTAATAGTTTATAGTAAGATCATATAAGTTAACATTTTTATTTCATGTGCTAATTTACAATTTAAAATTTTTTTCAATCACATCAAACATCTCAAGGAAATAATTAGAAAAACTCCAAAGGAAAGGATGACTGTCTTGTCTAAGGATCCTATACTGGGGATAAAAACCAGGCTTCTCACATATAATAATGGTGCAACTCCTAAGAAAAGGCATCGTTAGTTTCTTTCTTGCTTCTGGCACAGGTAACAGTTTAATATTTAAATACACACACAGACCAGTTTCCTGGTCTTTCATCAACTACTTGAATAGAAGTTAGAGAATTCACTTTCTACTCTCACTCATAAGGATGTGTTTAGATCTGAGACCCTTTGACTCCTCAGATGGTTTAGTCCTCTGAAAGCCCCAGTGCTCAGATAAAACCCACCCCAGGCCTGCTTTGGCAGTGGAGACCTATTAAAGTTGAAACAGAGCCAGGCTTCTCCGCAAGCAATGATCAGAAACAAAGGTTCCAAGTCAAAGCCCTTTCCTGCACTTACCTGCTCCTCGGAAGCCAGATGCTCAGGGAAGTTTGACATCACAGCAGATCTGGCAGTTAGACAGCACTTTTTTCCTTTAAATAACACAGTGCACTATCCGCACTTCTCAGCACATACGACTACTCTCTTCCTACGGAATAAATCCTCAAGTGATCTGTTACCCAAGAGGTAGTGCGCGTTTTGTACAATCCAAGCAGCTGGTGAAAGTGACTAGCAAGGGGCTGGTTTCCTCCCCATGTGGAAACTCTGGCGCTCAGGGAGGAAGGACAAGGGGTCTTGATTCCTAGACATGAGGTGAGAAAACATCAGCAGCCAGCCAGCATCAGGACTGGGTGACAAATGCAAATAAGGGGAGTTTTCATTTCCAAAAGGCCTTTTACACTCTCCTGTAAACAACCTTGACAATCAACTCTGTCCCCACCCAGAGAAGCCAACGGTGGGCACCTGCTCAGGCTGAGCTGCAGCCTTTGCCATGCCCTGAGGAGCAACAACAGTGACTTGGTTTGAGCTGCACATGTGAGCCCAGCACTGTGCAGACTGTGTGTGTCCTATTATGTCATTCAAACTCAAGATGACTCTGTGAGGGCACTCTCCTCACACCCTGTGGAGGCACAGAAAAGCTAGAGTTTGCCCAAAGTCACAAGAATAATCTATGAAGTAAAAATCCTGAGGCAGAGTCTCCAGCCATCTGGTCACCAGCTTCCATTGCTTCCTCTTAGTTTCAAAATTGCCTTCTAAGCCCATGAGCAAAGGGGTTTGTAGAACCTGTGGTAGACAGAGTAATAGCCTCCCAGAGATGTACATATCTCACTCCCTAAAACCTATGAATATGTTACGTTATGTGCTATAGAGGACTTGACGTAGAAGATGCAGTATCTGACCTTAAAATAAGATCATCCTGGATTATCTGGGTAGGCCCCATGACCCTTTAATGTAGGGAGGGAGGCAGAAGTGACCCAGATGGAGTAGGCCTCAGCCAGCCACTGCGGCTCTGAGCACGGCCGAAGGGCCACATACATCAAGAGTTGCCAGTAGCTTCCAGAACCTGGGAAAAGCAAGGAGACAGACTCTCCCCTGCACCCTCCAGAAAGGAACATAACTGCTCACAGGTGGATTTCAGTTCACTGAGACTCATCTCAGATGTCCAACCTGCTGAGCGGCATGGTAATAAGTTTGTGTTTTCCATAACACGAAATAGAACAGTTCTATAACACACTTAAAAATAAATGGTCAGACTCATCAAAAATAAATTAGTAAAGTTGTGTTGTTATAAGCCATTAAGTTTGTGGTCATCTGTTACAGCAGCACCAGGAAATTCTATTTTTAATAGAGTCCAAGACTCAGTAATGAGGGTCTTGCAGCAAGAGGTTGATCAGGAGGGAGAAGCAGTGGGCCTACCAGCAAGGAGGAGAGCAAGACCAAGATGGTTCCTCCTCACAGTGGCGCAGAGCTACGCCTTTTCCTCAGGGATGGAGGGCTGAGTCTGACATGAGAAGCTGTCCCGTGTCATTTCTGGTGCTGCCTACAACTAGGCAGGGAGATGATTTTGTTCTTATCACAGAGTGAGGGCTCCTTCTCATCAAATCCCTCTGTCATCTTAAGAGAAGCCACAGGGAAGAAGCCCTCAAGGTACCATTATATATAGCTATGTCCTGACAATTAGAATGAGGCAAGTCAGACACTCAGAGCGGCAGAGCCAGGCCCAGGGCACCCAGAAGGGTCCAGGCCACCAATGTTGATTTCTGTCTGTCATAAAGCTCAGAATCCAGGACTGCTTCCAATGCCATCTCCCATAGGGTTTAGAGAAAGTGCTGTGCTGTCTCTTGGGGATTACAAATCTCAAGGTCTCTCCTAATTTTAGCAGAAATTTTATCTAGTCTCTTAGAGCCAAGGACCCTGACAGAGAGGGAGTTACTCTCCAGTGTTCAGATTGCAGATGTCACAGGCAAGGAGAAAAATCCTCCATCATCAGACATCAAATGTCAACAGAACTTAACCTCCCTAGGGCTAAGATTCCTCTTGGCCAATCAGGGATAATAATACCCACGGCATAAAAACATGCTTACAAAGTGCTGAGCACCTTGCAGTGCCATGTGCTCCAGAAAGGTACACTTCTATCCCCCTCCAAAAAGTATCTGGGTCTGGGAGGAGCCTCCAGTGCCTGCCAACATCAGAGCCTCCCATGTGGGCCTGGTCCCCAGTCCCTGCTCTGAGGTGGGGTCTCATCACAGGCACTTGTCAATGTGATGAGAAATCGCTGATGTGGTCACCTTCAGTAAGGGTACACAGTCCACACTCTCTTCCTTTGTCCGTCACCAGATTCCAAGGACCCAGGGAGGAGGCCAAGGCCCCAGGACATGCTGGGTGAAGTCACCAGACAGCAAGAGCCCAGACGCTGGACCCTATAGAAGAGTCTCTCATTGACAACTGCTATCAGATTTCACTGTGCGCAAGAAATAAGACTCCTCATCAATGAAATCACAGGGCTTTCAAGACCACTGGTTATGGGATTTAGCCTAGACTAACATGCTGGAATTTACAAACCCAGAACTGCTCTAAAACTGGTAAGTCAGCAAGCTGTGTCACTGTCTGTCCATGACCAGCCTTCAGATCATCAAAGAAAGTAAGATGCTCTGTTATAACAGGCTTAGGTCTCTTGTTAGTTTTTTCATTCCACGAGTAACTCTACCTTAACTGATGTATTTGTCTTTTCTACAAGAGCCTGAGTTTCTAGAGGGAGCTATTCAACCTTCCACCTCCGCCTCGGAAGCCATGTTACCAAATTAATTGGCCTCAAAGATGAATGAAGGTCATATCACTGGCTTATTTGGTTCAGCTATGTTACTATTTTCAACCAAATAGCCTGTGAACGGCCACTGCATATGCCCTTGTTAAATTGCTGTTAATTAGCCTGACAAAGCAATATGGGTAAATGAAAATAAAGTTTAATATGAACAGTATATTCGACAATACAACTAAGAATTGACTTCATGGTCATTTCTTCATGGGGTGTTAAGCTGATTTTGAATAATCAACTGTGTTTTATTAGATTTTTAAAATACTAATATTCTGACTCAAATTATTCTGAACTCATGAGTACTGACTGTGTCACTCATTAGGAATTAATCACAGACTATCTTTTGTCACCTCTCCTGTTGTCGACTAACAACTGTCACAGCGAGCTTTGTGACAGTTTTTTGAATTTACGAAAGCCTGACCCAGACAGCACTCACTCAGAAACGCTGAGGTTCTCAGGTCCTGATCTTGTCTCTGTTGCTTCCTAAACATGGGACCTAGGAGAAGTGACCCTATAGCTTCAGAGCTTCTACCTCTCTGATTTGATTCTCTCACCTTTAAGATACATACAAAATCAGTGCTTAACTCATAATGGTGGAATGAAGCAAGAACTCTTATGAAGCATTTCACATCCCACCTGGCACTCAGGAGGCTAAGCACAGTGCTAGCTATACACAACATACATGTGGGGGTTTAGGCAGTTCTCTAAATCTCTACAGGTCTGAATTTCTTCACCTAAAAAAATAAGAACAGACACAGACACAAACATCCCTCCAGCATCACAGCACTACTCTGATAAAGTTCCCCAGCAGTAAACAGAATTCGTGGTGAGCCAGTTAGGTGAGCACCAGGACCTGCAGGGTGGTTATGCAATGGCTGCATTCTGTGGAGCAAAGATTTTTTTTTATGACCAATAGACTTTTGAAACATCATTATGTAAGAAGGCCCACCACATTGGACATGTTATTGCTTCATTTATCTCGGTTTAGAATAATAGAAAGGAATTTCCATGAGTTACTTCCTTTATCCCGGACTCCAATCTGATCTGGGTCCACTTCACTCAGACCAGCACCACGTGCAAAGGAAGTACCATGTCCTCCCGAAGGGAGATTCAATCAGCAACAGCGGGTCTCCTTCCGGCCACTGGCAGTTAAAAGCTGAATAGCCAGTTCAGCAATGCTAAACCCAATCCTTCTCCTCAGGACAAAAGGATACAGTCCATTTGAAAATGGATTGGATCCCATGATCTGAGATACGAAAATTTAAAAAAAAAAAGTTCCTTTGTAAATGGGTGAGAGGGCCACTGGCGTCTTCACCTGCTGAGTACTGTTGGTTCCCAGAATCACCAAGAACTATAATATGCACAGTGCCCAGCAGACTGGCTAACAAGGAGGGTAGACACTGAGCTAAGTGCTTTATGTCCATCATTTTTTCTCAGTTCTCAGAAAAGCCCAGCTATCTAAATACTATTATCCCCATTACAGATGAGGAAACCAAGACTCAGAGGGCTAGGAAGCAGCTGGAGTTGGCACTTGCCTCTAATAGATATTACTTCTAAAAACACACCCTCCCCGTTAAATATCCAGCCTGACATGGAGGTAACGTGCAGTGAGCATTACTGTCAGCAAAATGTATCTCCTTTAAAGAAAACCATAGGAGCAATTAGAATCAAAGAAAAGATGACTTGGGTCCTTAGCATGTCTCCAGGAGGGCACTCCATGGATGTCTCCCGATATGCCTGTGTGCCCTTGACATTTTGATGTCATTATTAACAGCTGCCATTTCTTCCTTTCCTGTGGCATTTCATAATTTATAATATATTCCATTACAGGCATTATATTTGATTCTTACCAATAAAATTGTGGAGTGGTTTTAGCCAATAGCATCATCCATTTCATGGGCCTGGGAAGGTGATTTGTTCAGACCAGTGGTTTGCTTCTTGGTCCACACACAGCTATCAGTGGGGCAGTTCCACAAGCACAGCCAGGCTGCAGCTGGGCCCCAGACCACATGAACCAGAATCCACAGGGGTGGCAGCCAGAAAACAGTAGAGTGATGTGTCACGAGTGATTTTTATATTGAGGACATGTCTAAGTAAAAATATTTTAAATATATGGGTTTAAATTTTAAACATGATTAAAATTAATTTTGTTTTTTTCTACTGTTTTGGTGTGGCTACTAGAGAATTTAGAATGACCTATCTGGCTCATATCATACTTGTACTGGGTGGTAACACCTTAGGGCAAGTCTGTGGTCCTTATCTCTATGGCTTCTTAGACATGGCACTTTCATTTCTCACTTAGCCATCCCATCAACACTATAACAAGAAGACTCTAATTAGCCCTATTTTACAGATGAGATGACTGAGGCACAGAGGGTAGAAATACTTTTCCCCAGCCACAGAACTGGGGAGAAGTGGAGACAGACCAGAGCCTAGTTTACTCTTAAATACCACACTGTATGATATGTTTTATTTTCCATACAATGGAATCTGTGTAGTATGGGTTAATTAAATATGCAGGGAAGTACTTAAAGAAATAAAATCCTTTCTATAACATTTTGCTGAAGGATCTACTACCTACACATAAATTCGAGATCATACATCAAGGCCAAACAATTTGAAGAACCAAAGTAGCATTTTTTTGGAGGGGTGATGAAATACTCTATTAGTGATAAAGCTGGCATAAGATACATATTCTTATCTTTAAACGCTTCCATTTACAATCACAGGATTCTGATTTAGCTCTCATTGTTCACCAAAGAATAGATCAAAAAATTCTTTCCTTTGGACACAGTGGTAGTCTTGGAATCCTATGTTGGCAATGATGATTGATTTCTAGAAAATATGCTTTCAACTGATTCCAGATCTTGAGAATAAAGCCCAAAATAAAAAAGCTAAAACTATGGGAGAGATCAAGGCAAGTGGGGAACTCAATATTAAAGACATGGTGAACCATCCCAGAAGGCAATGAGGACTAAATTCTGTGAGTTTTCTACTGGCCATTAAGTCATTTGTTAACTGGCCATAGTTTTGAAAGATAAGACCAAATTGTCTCTGACAGACATCCTCAAGAACCTCTGAAGAAGTGAAACAATGAAAAATTTACTTCCACGCACCATCTGGCCCCCTATAAAAACAGCTAACCCAAGAGCTATGCGTAAAACCTATGAAATTTTATGCATGGGAACGACATCCCACCTGCAACCAACTCACAACTGACAAGCTGTATAGAAACTGATTTTCTGATTTATTGATCTTTTTCATTTGCCTCAGAAATACTTTGCCTTCACATTAATTAGCATTGGCTTTGAATCTTCTGTATCTAAGTGATCAATGAACAGGGAACCAGGACAGGCAGGCACTAATAATTCATATTCTTGAAAAATGCCTTAGTACTTTCTGGAATGAGAAGAAACACCAATAACTGACTAATCAGCAGACAGGTGGGCAGACAGGTCACCTCCATCACTCAGTAGTCAGAAAGGGAAGAGGAAACTGTAATAAAGAGGCGGGGGCAGTAAAGAGAAATCGATGAAAGGGGAATAAGAAAAAAATAAGTATAAAGAGATCAATTATCTAAAGGAAACTTCTTCAAAACCAAAGAGTTGATAGGTCCTATCACTCAATGATAGGTATCTCATACTTGGAAAGATCAAACACTTCAAAAAAGTCCTTTGCACAAACTCATCACATAAAAAATCCACTAACTCCACAAACTCATCACATATAAGAATCATATAAGAATCCAGTAACTATTCATTGTTGCTTCCCTAATTATCATGATTACCACTTTTAGTGCAGGGACTAGGGTATAGGTACCTTCCTAATCCCTCGCCTGACACATAAAGCACCTTTTGCCGTAATCTGCACAAAATAGGGTATTTGGCTGAATTAGTCTTTTGCACCAATTGTTATATTCTGAATGTTTCTTTTCCCTGCCCCCAAATTGATATGTTGAAACCTAATCCCCACTGAGGACTATAAAGAGGTAGGGGCTTTGGGAAAAGATCAGGTCATATGGGTGGAACCCTTATGAGTGGGATTAGTGCCCTTGTAAAACAAGCCCAAGGTGATTTGTTTGCCCCTGACCCACATGGGAAACAGAGGAGGCACGCTCTGTGAAATAGAGCAAGCCTCCCAGACACAGAATCTGCCAATGCCTTGATCTTGAATTTCCCTGTATCTAGAAATAAATTTGTGTTGTTTATAAGCTATCCAATTTATAGTATTTTTTTATTCCAGCTCAAACCAACTAAGACACAAATCTTGATATTCTGGATGTATCAGGAATTTAGGGAAGGGGAGTACAGTTGATCAAACAGCGCCTACCAAAAAGTCCTAGCTACCCCCAGTACCTGCCAATGTGATCTTATTTGGAAATAAAATCTTTACAGACACAACTGAGTTAAAGATCAGGGATAAGATCATTCTAGATTTAGGGTGGCTTCTAAATCTAGTGACTAGTGTCTTTGTAGGACACAGCAGAGGGAGAAATGAGACACAAAGACACATAGGAAGGAAGGTTGAGATGGAGGTAGGGGTTGGAGTCATGTGACCACAGCCAAGAAAGGCCAGGGGCCACTGGAAGCTGGAGGAGGCAAAGAAAAATATCCCCCGTGCCCAGAGCCTTTGTAGGGAGAATGGACACATAGCCCCACTGACACCCCATTCTTGGCTTCTGGCTTCCAGAACTGTGAGAGAATAAATTCTACCAAGTTTGTGGTATCTTGTTCAAGGAGCCCTAGGAAATGAATGCATGGGGGATTTTGGAGCCAGTGAAAAAGACCTTCTAATCTCTGGACACAAGGCTGCTCTCCCACAAAAACATTCTACTCTTCACCCAACTGGAATGGGAGGCAACAGTTTGGGGAATGCCATGAAATGGCCAGCCAGTCTTGTGAATTGAATTTTTACCAAAGAGAACAGTGATACGTGCCTCCTTTCACTCTGAATCTGACCACCAAGAAAACAGCTGAAATTAATCAGGACACAGCACATCTTGTTTATGTAACATAAACTTGTACAGACGCCAAAAGCGTCCTTCCTAAACCTTGACAGACAACAGTATGAGTGTTACCCAGATCTCTTGTAATCAAGTTGTCAATGGTACTTTTTTATTTGAGTATTTTGAAACAGAGGGGAAAAAAATTTGCTTTAAAGTGCAACCCAATAAAAATACTGAGACAGGCTAATGCCTCTGACTCTGAATATGCTCCCACAGGCTGGCAGCATCCACATCTCCTGGAAGCTTGTTAGAAAGGGAAGAACTGCAGGACTGAGTCAGATTCTGCATTTTGACAAAAGTCACAGGTGTTTGGTTGGCACACTAAAGTTTGAGAAGCTCTCCTCTAGAGCACTCGACAACTGTTTAAACAGCTATGAAATCATGCCATCTTATAACGACAATGACCAGAAATCCATGAAACATACAAACACACACACAAATGATTTAGCCTTCTCATCTCGCTCAGCTTTAACTGTGCATGGTCTTAAAATTAGAACAAGAAAAAAATAGAATTACGTACTCATAATAATTAAAAATAAAAAAATTAACTTAAGAAAAGGAAAGGAATAAATGCAAAAAGTCATTTCAGGCATTTTACTCTATTTGTTGGACACAATATTTTCTAATTGGGTTAACTCCTATGTAAGAGTCAGTCCCAGAAATCGATGGGATCAGATGCAGAGATTTTTGTAAATTATCATTTTCAGTTGTGGCTTCAGTCTTTCATTAACTCAGTTTCTTAGAAGAGCCCAATGCTCCGGTGAGAGATCAGCTAGTGACCATCACACCCTCCGCTCCCCCTACTCTGAACACAGAGCCCTGAGGGACAGACAACACAGACACATTGGTGAGCAAATAGTGGACCACCACTGCACAAAGCAGAGGAGAGAGAGGCATGGTCCACCTGAGCACTGTGAGATGTGGGCCGTAAGTGCCGGGGTTGGAATAAGTTCACTCTGTCCCACCTGGGAGGGCAAAGGAATGCATCCTGGAGAAAATGGTGTCTGTGCCAAATCTTAAAGAATGAGATGTACCATCCTTGGAAAAGGAGGCAGTGAAGGGCAGTCTAGGCAGAAGAAATGGCATAAACAAAGGCACAGAGGTAGGATAGAACCTGGAATTCTAGCAACCCTGGAGCAAAGGTGATGAAAATGATGTGGGCATGGTGGGGGCAGGAGGAGGCTAGCACATGGGGAGAGCCTCCTTGCCCATGCTAACGATTTTGGACATTGTCATGTGAGTGATGGGCAGCTCATTATCCTGCCGCTGGTGCTGAAAAGAAAAAAAAAAATTCCTGAATTCTCTGGAGTATCTTACAAATTAGGCCAGATAATGGAAAAAGGAAGCTGTGAGTATTTTCGGTAGAATATAATAGCAAAAATTTGGACACTTCTACAAGGCAAATGCATTCTGTCAATTAGATTTTATGATGACAAGGTATAAAATACAGGAAACATTTAAGTCACGGCATATGGTTAATTCAATGCGATAATAGCTCTGGAAGGGAAATGTTCGGAGAAGCAGCTCACTAACAGCAAGACTTGAAGGTCTTAGTCATTACATAGATGAAAATGCAGAGAGTGGATTCAAACCCTTAAAAAAAAATCCATTTTCTTTAAAAAAAAGTCCTCATGAAAATCACTGTGGTCATTTGGCAGCAGAACTGCCTATTTGAGGAGCTTCTTTGACCCTTTAAGATAAGGTACTAAAGGGCCTTTTGAGGTACATGTGAATTCAAGCTCTTCAGGCAGCAGAAACCCCTGAGTTCTAATATAGTGTGCATTTGTGCATTCGTGGCAAGGAGTCAGAAAAATAACATGAAATTTTCCAGGCAATTAAGGAAATAGAAAAGCCTGTGTTTGTGAGGCCCACACTAGTCAGTGTGTTGATGCCCTGAAGGCTGCGGTGTGGAATCCCACACAGGCCAGTCCACAGACACAAACTGCGTCACTACCTACCACCCGCTGAGTGGCAAATGTATGCTCCCATCACAGGAGGTATCCAGCAAGGGGAGATGGGTGATTTAGGACCTCTGTCAATACTGTATCGCCCCCATCTCACCACCGATCATGACGGAAGACCTTGGAGCAGTCCTCGTAAACAGAAAACTGAGATGTTATCTATTTTTGTTCTGATTATTTGGCATGACCATATTTCATATCTTTAATCAGAACATACACATACACATGCAACACCTGGGATGCACCACACCACAGCGTGACATGGCATCCTGGCGGAATTAAAGGACAGGAAAAACAAACCCAACAGACCTGTATCTCGTGAGTAAACAGCAGCTGCATGTACTGTCGAGGCTGGGTGGCAAGACATCAGTGAAGACCAGACTGAGGCTCAGCATCTATCCCATGTTATAAACCATGAAATTCCTCTTAAAACACTCAAGCTGTTTTGAGATATTCCCCCTCATCATACAGAACATATTAAAGAGGACTTGGTGACTGAGGCAATCACTCTGCCTGCTTGTCTCTACTGGTAGGAGCTCTGAGACTCTTCATTTCCTCTGCTGGGCAGGTGCCTAGACTCTCACCCTCCAAGACAACCTCAGACCCCAGGACCTTTGGAACACAGCAATACCCTTAGGCTGATATAAAAGGCTTGATAACTGTGTTAACAAGACGCTTTGCTTTGTGTGTTTTGTATCCTAATTCCGTGCCCCATGACACATGCCAAGGATGTCCACACACCTCCCTGCCTCCTGGGGGTAAATCAAGACTCAGCCAGGATAGAGATCTTAGAGCCAGAGTTGGGGTGATGGTGACTACAGCCCCCACTGCAGGGAAGGAGGGGCTAAGAGGAGCACAAAGCAGAACAGGTAAGGACAAGAATATCCAGTTCAAGGGCAAGAGTCTTACCTAAAAGGAAGGATCTGCATCTCAGGGGAGGCAAGGGAGATGGGGAGGGAGGAGGAGGGGGGGGGAATCCCCTAGGGAAGGGGAGCCAGAGCCACGGAGCACTTCTCAGGGTAGCGACAGGGAGGACATTGTTATGGGACAGACTGTGTGTCGAAGAAAAAATCCTGTAAGATCTGGAATCAAAGGGTTACCAAGAGTTGTTTCAATATCAAAGATGGTAACAGATAAAAGAAAAAAATCATTAACTTATCAGAGATCAAGAACCCTAAATCTCTGGATGAAAATGGTTCTAGAATAGTATAATTATTACATACAGTATATGATAATATACAGTAATATCAAACATTAAATGTAATAATAGGATTGATCATTTCTATGAGGTTTAAACTTTCAACTGTCTAAAACAAAATTCGTAACTATGTTTTGTTTATTTTCCCTGGGAATTAAATAAAGAACACACACAACAGCTTAAACGCACTCTAGCCTATCACATTTCAGAATGATCTATTCCCAGGTAGGACATGAGAAGTACCACAGTGGACTGTGAGGCTGGGTAGTCAGTGCTGTGAGGGCTCCTCTTCCAGATGCCCTGAGCCCTCCTGCCTGCACAGTTCTCCAGTCTGGGACTCACCTGGACTATCAGGAGAGAGCCCAAGGCACCCAGAAATGCTAATGAGACAGCAAATGCCACCACCAGCAGGGGCAGAGCCATCCTGTCTGGTTATTGACCCAGGTGGGGCTTGAGCAGGAAAGAAGTTTCAAATAAATGTCCAGAGGCATGTCCCATGCATCTCCATGACAACACTGACATCAGATTAGCTGGAACTTTTATTGTCTCAAATCATAAAAGCATATACTAATACAGTGATATCTTCTGGCCCAGAAATCTACAATTTAAGCATTGTATGTTTATGTGAAATCTGCCTTTTAAAAAGTACAGAATGTTGAGGGAAAGGTATGAGATGAAGTCTAAGGAATTCAAACAGAATGATTTTTGACTTCCTATATATCAATGTTAGTAAAAGAAAATTAATTCCTATCTTTTTTTTCTGTTCAAATAGAATACTCAGTATCATTAAAACAATAAAAGCAATATTCCAAATAAGACTTAAAAATTTTAATGGACTTATTATAAATCTATGGAAGCTTTTTAATAAAGAATGTATTGATTGAGAAGTGGATTTAAGACAGCCTGCCCAACCACAGCAGTGAGCCTAATGCTCTCAGCATATAAGTTCCATGACATGAAAATAAGAATGAAGGCAATTTGAAATCACTTGGAAATGATCTTTTGAAAATTGTCCGAAAATATCACAGACAAAATTCTAGAGGATTTAACACGAAAAGAGAAAGGCCGGCCAAAGACTCGAAGCTGAATATCACATCTGAATGGCTGTGATTGAGGAAGAAGGTAAGTGCCTGAATGTCACCAAATCATTAGAACTATGTGGGCAGAAAATCAGCACATTGTTCCAACTATTGAGTAGCACAGGCCAATTCAAGAACGTCCACTAGCCACGCTCCACATATATTATTTTCATTTCCTTATATGCAAAACAAAACTAAACAAAACCTCACCTTAGATAGGCAGAGAGAATTTTTTTAATGTTTGATTCTATTGGTCATTTTCATAGTTTCTCTGCTAACAAGAAAATGCTTCTGATGATTATTTTGCCAAGTAACTTCCCCTACCGTGAGAATTCATAACTAAAACTTCCACCCATTCTTAGTAATAAAGTCAGCTACATCAATGAACTTCACAGCTAGAAATATACCTACTAAATAGAAGGGGCAAAGTGTCTCTAATTTTTTTTAAGAAAAGTGAGCCACTCTTTCTCTGAAAGCCTCACACCTGAGTGGGAGCGATGGAACTACTAAATGCCACTGCTGCCTGCCCAGCTTCCATTAATTCGGCCTCATAACATTAACAATATTTTCACTTTGCCCTTGGTCTTGGAAGTTTTTCTCTATTCAGGTGAACCTCCTACCAAAAATCCATCTTTATATACTTCATAAAAATTCAATAATGTATATTAATACCTGACTTCTCCCCAGATCTCATGTGAGAGTTCTTTTAAGTAGTAAAGCCTCCTAGGATGTTTCAGACATGATTTAAACGATGGAAATTTGACTTGGTTAACGTTGGGGGAACATACTGACTACATAGCATGGGATTTTAAAATGAGAACGATGTAGTGACCTGTTGGTATGAATTCTGCAAGTCACCCAACTTCCTCATCCACTTTACGTACGTAGGGATATTGATCTGCCTTGCAGATCTCAAATTCTACAGTCCTAAAGTAAATGAGGCACACGCTTTCGCTCTGTAACAAAGAAAGAATAAAACTTTTTGGTGCAGATTTGGAATGGATTTTAGGTGTTACCTAGCCCAATGCCATCATTTTATACGTGAGGAAACCCAGAGGGCACCCTGACACTGAAAGTAATTTACTCAAGGTCACCTAGGCCCTTCCTAGCTACTGTCATGGTTATTTTATATTTGCAGATGGTATTTTAAAAATGTATACATTTTAAGAAAGGAAAAAACTGCATTAAAATTGTAAGGCTCAAGTCATATTTGACTTCTGCAATTATAACAGATACGAGGTACAATATATAAGATAACACATTTTATTGGTATATATTGAGAACTAAAATTTTAACACAGCTTTGCCTTTGCCTTTCTTAAAATGCGTATACATTTGTTTGGCACCCTCTGGATTTCTAAGTTTCACATTACATAGACGGGAAGACTGAGGCAGAGAGGCTAAGTTATCTGCACAAGATCATATGGACAATGGTGGGGCAGGATTCAAAGCCAGGCCTTCTGGGTCCCTTGCTTAAACTCTGGTTCTCAGTAAGCCTCAGAGAAACTAGCCAATCAGGGACACAGAAGGGTAAGGTTAATGTTATATGCCAACTTGGTGAAGCCACAATCCCTGGATATTTGGTACAACAGTCATTTCTGTACAGTTGTTCTTCAGATGGCATTCACATTTATGCCAGTAGATTTGGAGTAATACAGACGAGACTCCAAAGCATGGGTGAGCCTCATCAAAGCGGTTGAAGGCCTTCACAGAAAAGCACTAATCTCCCAGGAGGAAGAGGAAATTCTGCTAGCAGACGGCCTTAGGACTCAAACTCTCTTCCCTGGATCTTCACCCTGCTGGCCTGCCTTGCAAATTTGGTACCAGCCTCTACAACTATGTGAACCAATTTCTGAAAATCTCTATCCACACACATGCATGCTCACACACACACACACACACACACTCACCCTGTTGGTTTTGTTTCTCTAAGAGTTTTGACAAATACAGTCACAGACTTGACACTAGAACCCAGATATTTCTCCCCCTCTTCAGGTTTACTTCTGCTCTATCTCAGAGGTGCAGCCACCGTGTCACTGGAGTGTTTCCTGCAGCTGAACCCGGTGATATTCGCAGGTGTCCTCAAACTACGGCCCACAGGCCACATGTGGCCCACCTAAGACATTTATCCAGCCCACCGGGTGTTTTTGCTGCCACTGCCTGTCCTGCTTAACAGCCGACTCGTCCTGGGGCCCCTTGGTCCAGCCCTCCAATGGTCCGAGGGACAGTGAACTGGCCCATTGTTTAAAAAGTCTGAGGACCCCTGTTTAGAGTATCTTCACCAGCACTCTTGCTTCTGGCTCTGCTCCCACCCTTGTAATACATAAAATCCCTACCCATCAGCTGCTTGCGATTCTTGGACAGCCCCTTGGCTTGACACATGGGCCCTTCGCAGTGTGGGTTCTTCCTGCCCTGGCAGAATCATTTCCCTCTACTCTGTGAAATTCAGCTTCCCTCTAAATACACCAAGTAACCCCTTCCCCAAGTCTTCACTATGCCCCCCATTCAATGTGATTCAACTCATGGGATTATTTCTCTGTGAATCTTGCCCCACAATATTCCACATTCCTCCTGAGTTCCTAAGACTCATTTTGTAACAGAAGTCACCTCCTTGTTCTGCAATTATTTGTATGCACTTGTCTTTCCCTACTCAACTATGAGCTCCCTGAAACCAAAATCCATCTCTCATGAATCTCCAGAATCCCGCACAATGGATTTTCTGTCCTCTTTTATTGGAGCTATAAAAACCAAATATCCTAACTATTCACTCAGTGATAAACCTCATTTATCTCGAAGGGAGTATTTGTTGTTTCCTTCCATACTATTTTTCACATGCTATTATTGAGTGATAAAAAAAATCAGAGCTTAAATTTACAGTTATGTTAATGTTTTAAAAGAATAATAGAACACGTAGCATTTATATCCAACTTTGGATTCAATTTTCCAATTATACACTGCTCTTTTACATGAAGGACTCAATCAATCAACCAAAACAAAGAGCTGCGCTCCTCACTCAGGTGGACAGCACCTAAATAATAATTAATGGAAATTCTGTAACACCAACCAGAACTGTCAGCAATTTCAACAATTTACTGTCTAGTATACATGTCAAAGAAGAATTTAAGCAGAGGAAATACATGGCTTGAATCCTTCAAGTAGCATTGTTCCCTAATCTGTGCTTTTAAAATCTTTCACCTAAAGGTTTGTTTGTTTGTGGGGGGTGTTATTTTTTTGTTTGTTTGTTTGTTTTTTAGATTCTACCCTATTCACAGCCAGCACTCAAAAGTCTATCTCCTGGGAAACCACAGGAACATCAATTCACAATAATGACACACCAGTCATGCCCCACATCATCAAATCATGCTGGAGAAGCCATTTTCAATATTTTTATTTTGTTAAGCCCTTGAACTTCACAAGCCAGAAACAGCATTTACTCACAGTTACTTCTGTGGGTTTTCTGCTGGCCCCAAATCCAGGCGCAAGTCAGCTGAGTTCACTTTTAATGGCCTATGTGTTTCACTCTACCTTCCAACTGGCTTCCCAGCGAAATTCAGAAGGAAAAAAAAAAAGAATAACTCATTTTAATCAGAAAGGAGAATCCTACAGCTTAGTAATGAGCCACTGAGTTGAGTTGCCAGGGCAAAATCAGATCCTGAGTCTTTATGCTTTAATTTCCCCAGCTCGAGTCAGACCATCCCTCATCCCAGCGGCATCACATCCTGCCATGGGCCCTCCCACTATCCACACGCATCCTGTGGTGCCTTCCACAACATCACACTCTCCTGGTTTTTTGCCTTCCTCTCTGGTTGCTTTCTGTTAGTTTCCTATGTTGGGTTCCTCCCGATCTCTATACACAGGGTTCAACCTTGCAGCCCCTGCCCTAAGCCTTGCCAGAGATGATCTCCTGTAATGCACATTTTAGGAGGCCGATAAATGCTCCCTGGGGCTCATCCTGGGCCCACTTCTCTTCTCATCTGCTTTTTCCCTCTGACAACTTCATCTTCCCACATGGTTTGACACATCATCTATAAGTGGACAGATCATATATGCATCAGTTCAGCTCAGTTCTCTATTCTGAGCTCTGGGTCAATACAACCAAGATAGATATCTCTATTTTAATGACTCACATATCAAATTTAGTATAAGATAACTCTGTGGTTCGAGCCCCATGAAACAAAATGAATGAACAAACAAAAAACGTCTTCTCCTTCTAGCCATCCATCATCAGTAAATGGAATCATTTCAGTGACACCAACCTCCCATGCCCATCTGGGAAGTTATCATTTGAAACTCCCTCTCCTCAGGCTTCACCTCCAATCAAGTCTTCCTTTCTCTGCAGCCAGGGTAACGATGTTCCTATCTCTCAGAGCTCCTAGTAATTTGCTATTGCTGTAGGATATAGGTCAAAATCTTTTGCATAATCTCCAAGGCTCTTCTGAGACCAAAACCAAAGATCACCAAGGACTCTTACCTGCCTATCCCCATCACAT
>NW_003852408.1:4333966-4348687 GCF_000181295.1 Otolemur garnettii | reverse complement strand
CCTGCCCCCAAGCCTCCACAACCTGCCCCCAAGCCTCCACCACCTGCCCCCAAGCCTCCACAACCTGCCCCCAAGCGTCCACAACCTGCCCCCAAGCGTCCACCACCTGTCTCCAAGCCTCAACCACCTGCCCCTAAGCCTCCAAGCCTCCACTACCTGCCAAACTCCTACTCATGCTTCAAGGCTTAGCCAAAGGGTACTTCTTCAGGAGACTTCCCTGGACTTATGAACTCTTTCAGGATGTCCTAATATAGGGGGTCATAGTGCTCTGTCCTTTCCTTTCAATCATTTGTCCTCACTGCAATCAGTAAGTGGGTGGTTTATGATGTACTGCCTGTCCGAATCTCTTGATAGACAGTAAATTCCATGAGGCTGGGACAGTTACCATGTTCTTTACTCCTGCGTCATTACCGACTGAAGCAGAGAACACTAAGTACTCAGTAAATGCTTACTGATTAAATCAGTACATGGGTGAATCAGGGAGAAGGAAAAAGATACTTGTTCAATTTCTTTTTCTGTTTTCCCTCTACATTTGACTATCCATCATCTTTTTTATTTGTCCTCTCAATATAAACACAGAATAATGAAAAGCAAAGCAAAGTGATGGTTTCTCTGGAAAATCTCCCCTACTCAGGATTGGGGGTAATGAGTAATATTACTTTAGAGAAGCACTAGAGCATTACCCCCTCCCTATTTTTCTAGGTGGAACAAAGCATTTTTCATTTCTGCTATTCACTTTCCTATATGTCAGAAGAATGTCAAGATGGTGGCCTTAGTAACATAAGGGGGAAAAGTCCTGGCTCAATCACCAGTCACCTCTGAGACCCAGGGTGAGCCATTCAATAGCTCTACAACATAATCTTTCTTCTAGAAAGGGGAAAGACAAGCCTATGGATCCCATGTTTTGAGATGCCAGTTTGACAGTTTGTAAGAGTGACAGAGGCAGGTTAATAGGGGAGAGAAACCACTATCTACCTGGCAGGAATGAGAAAGGACTCAAAAGCCACCTATATACTTGCTGCTATTCCAGTAATGTTAACTTATTATTCTTGGGTGAAATATTAAACATAAAAGGATTAAAAGTTAAATATATCCAGAGAGAAAAACCAAGAACCTGACCAGTATAATTATGAAAAGAAATCTGCTACATCTCAGGAGTTCAACAGTCTTGAACATAAGTCTTTAGCCAATTTTATGAAACTCACCTACTCAATAGTATTCCAGCTGGGGCAGACTTTTTCTCAAGTTGCCTTCTAAGTTATTCCACAAAACTGCCTTTTCGACTCGAGAGAATATCATTTTCAAGATTTCAGCTACTAAAAAATGCCATCGAACAGAGAGCTTGGGGAAGCCCTGCAGTTATTTTCTAAAGAAATAGAACTACTGTAAAAATGCTCTTGAAATAGTGATATTATTTGCACATTGCCATCTATAACAAAGCACTTTTACACAGACCACATCATTCCTTAATAACCTGTAAAGTGTTATCTTCTCTCTTTCACAATCAAAAAACCATGGCTCAAAAAAAATTCATTTGTCTAAAATTACAAACTCTGAGTGCTTTTACCATACCCTTCATCTCTATAGTAACACTGGACTATATAATACTTAGAGTACTTGATCAGGACAATGCCCAAAGAGTATAAATATCCTAAAAGTTAGTTCCTTACAATAGCCAGTCAGTGAGTGAAAATAATTCAAATGCTTATACTATCTATTCCTTGTTTAAAGCCATCCCTCATGGAAGACATTCTTGTTTCCGTTGGTTTAGCAAAATATCTGGAGAGGCCACTTGGGGACAAGGCAAGGTGACAAAGAAATAGTGTATATAGAAAAAGCCAGTGGCCTTAAACCAAATGGGAAGCAGTAGGATGTGATGGTTAATATTAAGCACTGACTGGGCCACAGGACGACTAGATAACTAATTAAACATGATTTCCAGGTGTGTTTGTGAGGATGCTTCTGGAGGAGATAATCATTTGAATTGGTGGACTGAGCAAAGCAGAGGGCCTCCCCAGTGTAGGGGGGCATTATCTCATCTGATGAGGACCTGGATGCAATAAAAAAGCAAAGGACAGGTGCAGTGGGTTACACCTGTAATCCCAGCACTCTGGGAGGTGAAGCAGGAGGATTGTTGAGCTTGGGCATTCCAGGCTTGTATGAGCAAGAGTGAAAGCCAATCTACACACACACACACACACACACACACACACACAAAGCTAGGCATCATGGTGCTGACCTGTAGTCCCAGCTGGGAGGCTGAGGCAGGAGGATCCCTGGAGCCCAGGAGTCTGAGGTTTCTGTGAGCTGTAATGACACCACAGCCCTTGACTCAGGGCACAGGGTGAAACTCTGTCTCAACCAACAACAACAAAGATTATATAGTTGATAAAAATTCAGATCTCTTTTATAAAAAGTGGCAGAGAGAGGTTTTTTACATAATGACTAATTGACTCAACAAAAATATATTCTATGCCTACAATATTTAAGTTAAATGTAGCCCACACAATCTTCAGCCTCATGGCTTTAACAGTCTTATCCACATGGGGCTCTGAGAGGGAAAAGTCCACCAGCACTGCACAGAGAGCACAGTGGCCCTTGGCAAGAGCTGAGCGGTTTCCCCCTGGAATCCCAAGCAGGGATTACTGTTCCCTCCAAAAGGGTTTTACAGCTTTCCCTAAGGCCATAGTGCCTGGAGAACCCTGAATGACCATGGGAGGGGATACAGCCCTACGGTGAGACCAACGCACAGACCCAGACATGCAGAGTAGACAAAGCCCTACAGTTTCCACCACACAGGCGGTGTCCTCATGGCTAACGCTGGCAGCCAGCATCTTGGAGCATACAGAAGGAACACCAGCCTGCCACAGGCACTAGAGGATATCAGGGGTGAAGACTGCATGCCATATTTCAAGCAAGTTCATTAGCAAATATCACAAATTTTTAGCCAAACTTCTGCCCTGAAGCAAGAAACGAGATAATCTCCGTGTAGGCAGTATAGAAAGGAGGCAGGGAGAGACACTGATAAGGTGACCGTCCAATAATTCAGAGCTGTCACCAGTCCTTGGCAGAGGATCTGGACAGAGAATGGAGCCCACGGCACAGCACTATACACAGACCATGGAGCCAGCAAACCCTCCCAGGCAGGGTTATGTGTCAGTGTTTGAGGTGGTATAATCCACCTTAATTAAAAAAAAATAGTTCTTAGGAGATAAAAATTCACGTAATATGCAAATCACTGATTTCAAATATACGATAACATTTTGTTTATTCAGTATGCAACCATCATAATGCAAATTCAGAATATTTTTATTACTCCTAAAAGAAACCACATAATCATTAACAGTAATTCCTCACCACCATCCTGCCCCATGCCAGCCTAAGGCAGCCACCACTAATCTACTGTCTGTCTCTATGGATTAGCCTATGTGGGGCATTTTAGATAAATGAAATCCTAACATGGTCTTTTGTGACCGGCTTCTTTCACTTACTGTGACCTGGTCAAAATTCAACCCTGCTGAAGCCTGCATCCACACCACATTTCTCTATAATAACATTCCACTTTAGGGATATTTATCCCTTGATACGTATTTATCACTTGATAGGTATCAGTGCTTTTTGCACTTTGGGGCTATGACAGTGTCACCGTAAGTCTGCGTATACACAAGTTTTTGTGCAGGCATGTATTTTCATTTCCCTTGAATATCTTTCTTTCTATATTCCTCGTAGTAGCATTACCTGGTGATATGGTAACTCTTAACTTTTGAGGGAGCTGCCAACGTGTTTTCCAAAGTCGAAGAATCACTTTACAGTTCCACCAGCAGTGTGGGCGACTTTCACCTTCTCTGCACTCTCACCATCCCTTGTCATCATCTGTCTTTTCATTCGAGACATCCAAGTGGTTGTGAAGGAGTATTTCATGGCAGTTTTAAATTTCACTTTCCTAATGACTAATATTGAGCATTTTTTATGTGCTTTTTGACCAGGTGTGTATTTTCTTTGGAAAAATGTTTACTTAAATCATTTGCCCATTTTTTAATTGGGTCATCTGTCTTTTTGATTATTGAGTTGTAAGATTTCTTCATATATGCTGGACACATGTCCCTTATCAGATATCTGATGCGCAAATATTTTCTTCAATATTTTAGTGCACAAAGTAAGCTAAGGCCAGGCAATGAACCTGCTCTGGGGAATGGTGTCTGGCAGGTCAGATTGCTGTGAGGCTCGGCTGTATCTTAAAACTCAGCGAGACTAGAAGGTGGCACAGGAGATCTTCTCTGTACATGTTTGATAAATTGAAACCTGAGGCAAAAACAAAGTAGAATGAAATGTTTACTCTTCAGGCATCACGCTGAGTTAATTTTATTATTTTCTTTTTGACCTAACAAGGAGTTTCAAAAGAGAGATCTGGAGTTTTGTTTTTGTTGGTGGCTGTATTCGATGGATAACAGCCAATCTACTTTCTTCATCAAAATCTATCCATCTGTCTTGACTCCCACAGCCTGGGATGGCTCCATTTCATTGCTCTGTTGTTTCTTTTAATTTCTCTGAGGCAACTGGCATTTGACTTATTTTGGATTAAAAAAAAAAAAGAAAGAAAGAGGAAAAAAATTGTAGCAAAGAAGGACAAAAGGAAAAGAGCACTCCTATGAGATTGCCTTAGTGCTGTTAACAGCTATAAACGAGAAAGAACTGAGGTTCTATCTGTGGCAATAAATTCTGAGAGTATCGCCTTTAATTCTCTCTAATTGCATTTGAAAGTCTTTTCCTCACACTTCATATTTGCCTTCAGTCTGGTCAACAGAGCCTGAAAATGAGATTCAGTGACTTTATCTTACATCTGTGGATGTTATTTCTCACTAATACTTGATCTCTTGTTTGGAAGAACAGAGAAAGTTTTTAAAACAAAATCCAGTCTAAGTTGCATTCACTATGTGTTTTAAAGTGGGATGACTAAGGTAATGAATTGGGGTTCAGCTACAATATCGTGCCAGTTATTAACTGAGTCTGCAGTCGGTGGGGGCCTGGGCACCAAGTCCCTTTACCTGCAGACTCAACCAGCAGAAGAATTTTATTCATTGTGTATCTCTTACTCCAAGCCACAACTATGAAACTATCTCTAATTCCACTTCTTGCCTCTGGGCCCAATTTTGTCTTTGGACTTAGGGCTAATTGTCTGTATATGTGAGGGTCTACCCTTGAGGGGGACAGTGAAATATATATCACTAATATTTACCAGTATCCAGCACCTGTTTCTGGCATTCAGGATGATCAGACTTCATTCTTTGAAATTAGCTTTGGTTCTTAAGACTTGCTGTGGCCAATACATTGAGCAAAAGTGATATGTCTCTTTCCTGCTTTAACACTGAAGAACCCATGTGTGCTCCTCTGCACTTTTCCCGCTGGTTGCTGTGTTCTGGGGAATTCCCTATGGAGGAGCATTTATCAGCCTGAGTCTCAGAGTGAGGATGCCCTGGACTGGAGCTCTCCAGCAAGGAGCAGGCAGTATGAGTGGGAAATGCACCTGCATCGTTTCTGGTAACTGACATTTGGGGATGTTTGTTACTGTAACATAACACTCCACCCCGACTAATACAGACAACAAAAAGAAGCTGTTTTCATTTCTGGTCCAGTTCTGCCTCAACTCACTTAAACATTCTTCTCTATTCATTAATTAATGAGACAACGGAAAACCCAAATCTAATGTGGTAAGATGATGTTGCAGAACCTGACTCTGGGAACATAAAGAAAACATCAAGGAAAAAACTGTCCAAAATATAGGTTCTACTATTGTGAAGTGTGTAAGTGACTTCCTCTTCCTTCCCTTCCTGTGCTCTCAAAATATGTGCACACCCGTAGTAGAGCTTCATATCCATGAAAAGAAAATAAAATGTTGAGAATATACAGTTTTGCTGAAAATCGTCCTATTCCCTAAATTTTAAAATATGGAAGCGAGTGTTTGCCATACTTGATATGTATGTTCCCACGTGCACTGCAGGGAGCACCGGCAGCTGTACCAAGGAAAGTTTCTGCAGTGAAGAAAATTAAGCCTATGGAGCCAAATTGGACCTTTCTGTTTCTCAGCAACAAAGTCCCTGCTTAGCTTCTGAAATGACTATAGTCTGCGCATTCCTCAGGTACTATTTAGGGAGCAATAGAAGATAATCTACTTCTAATGTGTTTACCAGGTCAATTCTCTACATAGCTTTAAGGCCTAATTTCTCCTTAAAGCCATCCCACAAAGATCTTAAAATGTGACTGCATCACGAGTTGAAAACACTCTCGGAAAGAGCCACACCACCTGCCAGATGCAACAGCAAATATCTTTCAAAAAATACACACATACACAGAAGAAAAGTTTTCATAAAAAGATGCTCCTGCCCCAAATTTCTATGAAATGATGATGATACAACCCCGAAGGAGACAGAATTTTGGAAAGGGAGAAACAAAAGAAAAATGCATTTGGAGCCAAGGCACTGAGTTTTTCCCACTGTGCTACATGAAAAAGATGGTTCTGGAGGCAATTTAACAAGTTTAAATTACAATTTGGAAAGTAATAAGCTTTGGCTCCTGAGATGTGCAACCAACTGGGAATGGTCTGGCAAAGAAAACCCACCCCGAATATTCCACATTTCTCAGCTAAAGCCCAGACTTACATGCAACACTTAGCATTTTGGAGCTAATATGTGAATTTATGACTCTTCGTGCAGCTTTTAGGAACCTGAAATCACTAAAATGACCGCCTGTGATATAAATAAGCATTCCACCATTGTGTAGAGTTCTGATAAAGGGATTTTAATGTACACTTTCAGTTCTTAAACAGGGTTCTGAAGAGTGTGTGCAAATACATAGCATATTCACAAGCATCGCTAATTTCATAAATTTTTGTGCCTTTGCACATTTGGGTGAAGTGAATTTCTCACATAATCCCAGAAAGATGGCCACAAGCCACGTCCCCTCATGTCCACACTTATCTCTTTTATTGCTTTATTATGCAGAACAAGCGGACTTCTTTAACTCTTGCTGCAACATTTTAGTGGCTTAACACAGTCAGTTTGCTTTTCGCTCACACAACACTTTAAGTCTAAGCTTCCCCGTCAGGGGCCATTCCTCCACGCAGCAGGTCAAGGACCTTGGCTCCTCCTAGCCGGTGGCTCCACCCTCCTCCAGGTCCCTGCAGTCCCATCCACATGGATGTCAGAGGAGAGAGAGATGCATGATCGTCTGTGTGCTTACTGGGCCAGACCCGGACGAGGAACACACCTCTCTGCCCACACTTCATTTGTCAGATCTCAGCCATGTAGGGCACCCTCTTGTCCCCTAAGAAATGTGATTGAGCTGTGTTCCTGGGGGGGAAAGGGAAAGGATTTGGTGACTCCTTTGCTGCTTTGTTTGCTAGGATATGACCTCTCTCTTTTCTGTTCTATAAAATATACATACAAATTATACCTATTATTATCCATACATTTCTTCCAGGGATCTTTAACTGACCAGACTTAAAATTGACTTGAATTTTCAGAGATTTATGTCTCAGCAAGACTCCAACTTTATTTCCAATGGCAGCTCTACCTTATCAGCCATCAGCTATGGCATCTCTTTTGAATCAAGACCTCTAAAATGCCAAAAAAGCCACCAGAGATGACAATGTGAGCAGGAAGGGCTCAGATAAAAGGACCATGGGACAGCCTGAAGGTGTGTTTTGTTCTAGACCAAGTGCACAGGGTTCTCAACCTTGACACCATTGACATTTTGGGCAGCCTCATTCTTTGTAGTAGGGCTCCCCATACATCTAAGGTGGTTTGGCGGCATTCCTGGCCTCTACCCACCAGATGCCATTATATATCACCAGTTGTGGTGACCAGAAATGTCTCTGGACATCACGAGATGTTCCATGGGGAACAAAAGCACACCCCTTCCCCTTGATAACCTCTGTTCTAGCTCATAAAAAAGTATAATCAAAATATTTGGCTAGAAAACCGCTGTAGGCCAGAGACAGTGTTCATTGATAAGCATCTCTGTCTGCGTGCCTCTCTCAGACAATGCTAGGGAGGAAAATAAAACTTGCCAAATACACGGTTCTTTGGCTTCCCTTTGTCCAGCCTCCCCGCAGGTCGGTCATCCTCCTCTGAGGACACATGCTTCAGATGTGCAGGTGTGGCTGATGAGGCTAGAGGCCTTTGTGTGCAGGGAGATGGTCAGGCTCTCTCTGCATCTTCCATTCCCCTGTGACATCAATGTTGCATTTTTTTAAAGGAGGTTAATTACTAAGTGAGCCTCCAACAAAAGTATGGTTTGGGATTTTTATGCTACAATATCGCAAACTTCAAATACTCTCAACAGAAAAGGTTATTTCCAGAGAGGCAGTGAAGAAGACTCACCATTTACAACCTCACCATGGGGCATTTACTCCAAGTATAATCCAATTTAGAAAATGCATGCCCTTTAAGCTTCCTCTAAAAATGAACAGAGAAACATATTTCTAAAACTTGGTCAGAATAGGGACACTGCTTTATTTCCCTTTAGCTGGTGCATTTCAGTAATTAGGGAAAGGCTTTCTAATGTAGGTATAACTATACAAAGTTCTAAGTGTTTCAAGTTGAAATGTGCAAAGGCATTTATTTAAAAATGCTAAAAGAATCAACATTTCCCCCCTTTGATAAGGGGGAAATAATCTATAAAGCCAAAGAATCTTTTTACTGGAATATAATGGATTTGCCCCAGGATGACAATACTTAGAAAACCCAAGCTATTTCATAAACATTATACAAACACTATGGTAAGAACAGTGAAATTTTCTTCAATTTATTTTAAAATTTAAACTCACAAAAATTAAAGAACAAATAAGTAATAATTACTGCCGTGAATTGTCTATTATGTCTCAAGGCATTTATGTTCATCACTTCTGAGCTTTGCAAACACCCTGTAAAATAGGCATTTATGTCATAATTTAATTTTAAAAGATGAATAAATTGAGGCTTAGAGAAGGTGAGTGATTTGCTCTGAGATATAAAGCGTGGTAAATACAGAACCAGGATTTGAACCCCAATCCCCCCAACTTTCACCACGCTTGTCCCATTTTCCCTGGGAAATTCATTTATTGAAAATCCCACATTGACAATCCCAGGCACTTCTCCACACCAAAACTTAAATGTCACTATGGTAATAAGTGTTTTAATTTTCATTTCATTGCCTGGCAGTTCTCCTCAACTGGATAGTATGTTGGGTTCTGGATAACTAAGTTAAATTGAATCCCAGTTACTCAGAAAATGTTTCTTATCCCTTTCTTGGAATAGTAGTTTATGAGAAGTATTATTACGAAGCACACTTCTAGCAACAATCTTATTTGTCTCTTTCACCCCCAGTTAGCTATGGTCACTTCCCTAGATGAGCACAGGGAAGCAAACACAATGTTTCTCCAGCTCACTGACCCTGTGCACTGGCCGTGTGAGCTGACAAGGGAGGCGGCTCCTCGGAACAGCAGCACCCACGGCTGGCCCGGCTGTGGTGTTCAAACTCATTACAATGAAAATCTGTCCTGCTGCCCCGTGGGCTCAAGTAACCATGGCAACCTACCAGCAACATCGCTCATACAAATTACAGCAGAGAAGCTAGGACCGGCTCCACCCAGAAACTAAAGCAATCACACAAAGAAGGAACCGTTTCTCAAGGACACTTTGCTCTTAAGTAGCCATCAGCAATCCTATCTCTGTTCAGGTTTACCACCAGGATAAATGTTGCTTCATTTTTCCCGGATTGGCGTTCAAAGCTGTTAAACATAATACTTGAATCTTGGTTATAACTAAACTGGTGAATCACAGCTGTGAATAACTCTCTGTGTCACAAGGGCACGATAAGGGTTTGTCTGGATAGCTAGGAGGCCCCCAGCCCATCTGGAACGCTGCAGACACACACGCGTCCTCGTGTTCCCTGCAGAGTGGGTGAGTCCCCATGATGTGTCTGAGAGACAAGAAGTGTGAAGCAAAGTGATGCCTGTGGGGTGTCACTGGCCAAAAAAGGAAACTCTGCCCTTTAGGAAAGTTCTAATTTTCTTTTCTAGGAGGAAAAAATATATGTATATAAAAGTCTTTCCCAAAAAATCATCATTAAGGACTACCACATTAAAAGTAGTCGAAAATCATTTGCTGAGTAGTGACGAGGAAAGTGGTGATTCGAACAGTCACTGTGAAACGTGGTTGAGCTAGTAGGCTTGTCAGGCAGTTTTATGGGCCTAGTGGAAGTGGTGACTATAAACTTAGACATCAAAATTCCCAATCCATGCCTGTCCACCTCTCCCCCTGGACTGTGTTCCTGGAGGCCTTGATTCACTTTGCATCATCAACACCTAGCTCAGACACTGGCAGAAAGCAGAAGCTCATAAATGTTAGCTAAACTCAACCAGAAACGGCAACGCCTGCAACGTCTGATGTGTGAGTTTCCTGGGGTCTGCCAGAATGAAGTTTCTGTCTCACAGTTCGAGAGGCTACAAGCCCAAGCCCAAGGTGTCAGCAGCCCCTGTTAGGGAAGGGTCTACAGTTGACTGCTCTCTTAGCTTCTGACGGTTCCTTGGCTTGTGGGAGCAGAACACCCATCCTGACAAAGCGTTCTCCCCCTGTGTGTCTCTGCCTATGTTTTCCCCTGTTATAGAGACAACCATGGTTCTGATCAGGGACCCACTGTACTCCAATGTGACCTCATCTTAACTAATTACAGCTACAATGACCCTGTTTCCAAATAAGGTCACATTCTGAGGTACTGAGGGTTAGGATGTCCACATATTAATTTTGCCAGGTGACAGTGCGGTTCATTTGCCATGAAATCCGGGACAAACTTTAAGTAAAAACGAGATGTTTCTACATGAAAAAAAATCAAGTGATAAGGGTAAAGAATCCTCTCTTCACACACAAAAATAACCATTTCAGCTAGATTTTAGAAATGCTTCATAGTCCAGATAAAATGTCCATTTTCCAAATTTTATTATGAACTATGCATAATACACATGAATTTCACTAATCAATCCTATTTAGTGATTAAAAGCCAAGACCTCAGGACTCAGTAGAGTTTTAAATAACTGACAGTGGTCAACCAAGCAACATTCAGCTCTTCAAAGGGCCCACTGTTTTCTGCAAAAAGCAACAAGATTCAGGCTAGGTGGAAAGAAGGGTAAAATATTCATCTACCTCAAAATCATTGCTGAGCCACTGTTGAGCCACACTGATGTGGGAGTGGGCAGAAGTCTCGTTCTGATCTACCAACATGGTCTTCCCATCTGGGAGCAAACATTAGAGGAGGACTTAATGCTAAGTTAGAGGGTTCTTCTGACTTAGCAAAGAGCAAAACATTGGCAATGCTTATGGATCTTGAATCCAATCTCTTAAATATTCACTTTGTTCACAGGAACTTCAGATGGTGGCCTGTTTTCATTGACCGAATGACAGTAGGACCATCTCCTCTAAAAGGTACATAGACTGCTTTCTTCTATGGGATGGAAGACTTAAAACCGGCTGTAGGAAAGAAAGGATATGCTGATCCCAGAGGATAAAGGATTAATAGCCAAATAAGGCACTGTTCCATCTTCTTAGAATCATGGCTCCAGTGAGTCTTCTGAGAACCACAACCATCTACTTCCCATATATGGCATCAAGAAAAGGGTCCCCCCTCCAAGCTGTGGTACCTCTGTACCCCTCATGTGATGGGTGATCAGAATTCTATTAAGTGAACAGTGAACATTATAAAATTGTCTTTTGAACCACACGATTGCAAATAAATAAACATGAGACATCCAGCTATTGGTGTCACTGTCACTGCACACTTTCCTGCTCTTAAAAACTGCCGTAAACTCCCATGCTTCCTACTGGCACGTACTGCTGAGTCTGAAACAAAGGTGCAAATGCCAGAAGTTTTTAGTTTTTCTTTGATACACACCAGTTTGAATTTTGTGTGAATTAGCTTTTAGATTCAGGTTACAAATTAATGCAGGCTCATTATGTAATTAAATGTTTGATTAGGAGCATGAATTAACATATTACACAGAGGCATATAATTTTACGAGACAAACTCTTTAATCTCAATAAAGAGAGTCACCATGGCAACAAATTACCTGACCCATTCAATTCAGTAGGTAATTCAAAATGATTTTTCAAATTATCTAAAAATGCAGTCATTCTCAAACAGATATATCAGTTATAATATATACACTGGATGTAGAAAGTTTTAAAAAAAAACCTGTGCAAAAAAATGAGAGGATTTTGAATGTGCTTTTAAAAATATAAGGAGAGTAAAGCTCAAAGCTGAAATTGGGAAAAAGCATAAAACTCTGACAACCTTGCAAACAACACGACGTGCTTTAATTTTTTTTTTTTAAACTTGGTGACATGTTGAAATGCTTGCGTTTAATGCATTCTTAATCTTCCTAGTTATCTTGGTAAAATGTGACTGGCTTGTAGCATTCTATCTGCAGACAGAGTCGTTTTAACTGCCAGACACAATCTGTATTAATCAATCCGAGGTCTTCAGGTGCAATTTCTCTTGGTATTTCTGGAGTTCGATGGCATGCAATTGTTCACAGCTGTTTCTAATTACACCATGATCCAATAATAACTAAGTATTGTTTAAAGTTCTGGCAATAACTACTTAAGGAGATGTGCAAGATCAATAAATAAAAGGAACACTTCCAGGCATAAACCTGCATAAATTAGAACCTGTAGACAACAAACACGATTCAGTAGGTGGCACTATTCCCTCAGCCAGAACTCTTCACTCCTTGTGACTTGAGTACTCCTTCTAAGGCAATTACCTATATTAATTTCTACCATGGGATTCTGTGACCTAAATTAGCATCAACATACTAACTTCAAATCCAGTGTATTCTCTCTGACATACAAAATTCAGATAAAAATTACGTAGGCTAGCACATAAACAAGTACAAACCAGTTTGATTCCATCTCAGATCCTTAGGTAATTAGGTCAGCACCCTGTTACAGGTTACTTGAAAGTAAGTTAACCTTCCTGCCCATTAAAGATGAGTCAATTGGTTGACCTCTTCCATTGACACTAGCCAAAGAGCTAATTTAAGATATTTACATTAGCCAAAGACTAAGTTTCTCAGCCTAAGCACCACTGACACTGGAGCTGGATAACTCTTAAATGGGGAGAGGAGGGAGCATCCTAAGAATTCTGGAAAGTTTAGCAGTTTCCTTGGCCTCCACCCCTTACATGACAGTGTCACCTCCCTTGTGTGGCAACCAAAAATGGCTTCAGACATTGCCAGATGTCCCCCAGAGCTAGGGGGGAGGGGTGCGACTACGCCATTTGAGAACCATCAGTGATAAGTAACAAGTGGTCTTCCTTTATACTAAAGACATGTCTCTGGCTCCATTGCCAAGGACTGGACTCTTCCACTTGCATGCTATCAATAAATGCTTGTATTGTCCTTTTAATCTGATTCAAAAAGTTAATGCATGTGAATTGTTAAAAATTCTAAAGCTATAAAAAGCACAAAGAAAAATAAGAGCCACAACTAAATGTCCCATACTATAATTTCTTATAATTTCAAGTTCATCACTTCAATGCTTTTCTGCATGAAGATGCACATTGACTACATGTGAAACTAACCGATTTATAAAAATCTTATAACTTTGTGACAACAGTATTTGTAAAATAGTCTCTTTGATCTCTAAATATATCCAATGTCATTCAGTACTTTATTAAACACAATTTACTAGCTATGTGGTATTCTCTCCGAGAATACATGCCCTTTCTTTGCTCACTCATCTCATACCTGATCTCAAAGATACATCACTTTTACTATGTACTTGGGATAGATCCCCCAAATAGAAATTTTTAGTACACAAAGGGAGCATTAAAAAAAATGAAAAAAAAAAACAAAGAAAAAAATGAAGGGGGAAAATAAAGCACAGGAGGAAAAAAAGAGAGAGAGAGAAGGCAAAAAGATAAGAACAAGAAAAGAAGGGAGGAGGGAACGATGCAAAGAGGGAGAAATGGGGGCAGAAGGGGAGGGCTTCCTTGCATAGAAGCTAGTATAGCAATGAACTTGACTGGCACAGTCCCTATGCGTCCCTTTTCTTAGGATTAGCATGGCTCCTGTGATTTGTCCTCCCATGAGATGACACTGCTCTTGCCCACCAAACAGAGAGCAGAGTATTTGTCCTCTTAAATTCTTCCCATGACGGCACACACTGGTGAAATGCCAATGTAAAAAAAATGTAAATGCCAGTGTAAAAAGTTAGAAATCTTAAAAACTTAATGATGAGTGAGATGAGTGAGAAAAGCCAAACATAAAAGGCCACATATAGTATGATTCCATTTATATGAGATATACAGAATAGGCAGATTCATAAAGATGAGAAGTAGATGAGGGGGAAAGGAATGGGAATGATTGCTTAATTGATATGAGGTCTCTAGGTGATGAAAAGGTCTGTAAGTAGATAGCAGTGATGGTTGCATAGCCTTCGGAATGTACTGAATGCCAAGGAATGATAAAATTTAAGGTGTTTAAAGGGTAAATTTTATGATATGTGTGTCAAAAGGTCCATGAATAAAACAAGCAATTAAAAAAAAACTGTTTAAAAAGCATTTGAGTTGAGGGAATTTTAAAAAATAACTAAAAGTAGGAGGCTCCTGTAGCTCAGTGGGTAGGGCACTGGCAGATACACCAAGGCTGGTGGGTTCAAACACAGCCTGGGCCAGCTAAAACAACAATGA
>NW_003852408.1:4330371-4332828 GCF_000181295.1 Otolemur garnettii | reverse complement strand
TCAGCAAGAGTACAGTAAAGCCTTCACTGCCCACTTGGGCCGGATGGGATGTAATCAAACAAATTAACTAGCTAGATCACTGGGCTGTCAGGAAACATCGGGAAAAATAATGCAGAAAGTTTCACATATATATGACTGCCTTCAGAACTAATCTTTTCCTTTGATGCCCACAGTGAAATCACAAGCAGACAGGAATGGTGGATAAATCACACGCCTTAGCTAGAGAATTTTCAGTGGCTTACTAAGGGTCAGCGTCCAAGTCAACTGCCTATTTGTGTCTTTGTTACACAGAAAAGTAATTTAGCCAATGCCTCTAACAGTGACTAGGTAGCTATAAAGACCAATATACGTTTTGTGACTTGGACAGAGCCCTTTTATTAATGTTATTCCTAACAGAGTTAGTCAACCAGAAAATACCTTGACACCTCCCCACCAAACCCTATGGGATGAGGGGGGCTCTGCTTACAGAAATGCAGTGCTACACCACAGCCTAGGAGTGCAAACTTATACCCAATATAGGATCTTAGAAAAGGGGTGGCAACCCCTCTGTGCAGCACCTCATGTAAAGTACTATACAAAATGCTTGGGACACAATTACAACAAAACCTAGGGATATAGAAAGATCAATCTCCAGCGTGTCCAGTCATCCAAAACAGCACTGAACTGAGGGTGGGGCATGGGGAGTGATGTATGGCATAAAAGCATCTCATCTCAAGATGACCCCGTGCAGAAAGAAAGACTTGAAGTTAATGATAGGGTGTATGAAAGAAGAGAGAACAGTCATGTGAAATGCAGGACCTGGTTTATTCTTATAGCAAAACACTCAATTTAGGTTTGCTGATTAACAAATGCAATGAGATCGGATCTGCAAATGTAGTAGCGGGTTCTAAGATGACTCCCAATCATCCTCATATCCTAAATTCATGCTGTTTTACTCTCCCCTGGACTATAGGCTAGGTCTGTAGTCTGTGGGACTTGCTTTGAAGATGTCATTTCCAAGTTTAGGTTACAAAAAGCCTCTGTTTTCTGTCTTGGTCTCCCTCTTTTGCTCTCTTTCTTGCTTTCTTGCTGGGATGAAAGCCAGCTGCTGTGTTGTGAGGTGCCCTATGGAGAGGTTCTTGGAGTAAGGAACCCCGAAGCCAACAGTCCAATAACCTACAAAGACCTGAATACTGCCAACAACCATGAAGCGAGCTGAGTAGAGCTTTTCAACAAGACCAACGCCCCAGCCCAAGGCGTGATAGCAGCCTGACGAGATAGCCCGAGGCAGAGGCAGCCAGCTTAGCTACCCTCAGATTGCTGAACCACACAAAATGTGAGCTAATAAATGTCTGTTGCTTTCAGCCACTGACTTTGGGGTACTTTCTTATGCAACAATAGATAACAAGGGCAGCAAGGTTTTCTTATATTCCACTGGTCACTAGCTGAAGAGAATCATTTTACAATGCAATTTTCCTCCCTCTTGAATGTAGCCATACATTAATGCCCCTAAAAAAATTACCTACATATAAAAATAGTTCCTTCTACCTCTTTATGTAAATTAAGAATAATGAACTATTTCCCCTCCATTGGAAAAATCAATTAAAAATTGACATTTCTGTCTCTGATCTAAATCTACTGACTGATTTATTATTCTGAACCTTGGAGACACAAACTGACAAAGAAAATGTTTAGTGCTATTTGACCCCCTAAGAAAATTAAAACATTCTCTCAAAATTCTCAGCCCACCCTTAACTTAAAACTAATCTCACAGTAATGGGCAATAGCAGTGATGGGGAACATTAAAGAACAGGTTCACATAGCTCAGCCCACGTGTATCTTTATGGTAAACATGTTTCTCTTGGAGAAATAAGCCACAAGCTAAAGTCCAGGTGCAGAAAAGTTCAACTCCCTCGAGACAAGTGGACATCTTCTACCACTAAGCTTTCCATTGCTCATGACTGGGCAGGGAAAATGCAAAGGGAAGATGAGGGACTTTTTTTTTATTTTTATACATTTAAGAGATTTAATGAATTAAGTTCATGGACTTTTTTTTAAATCATAAAATCTTTGCATGTCATCAATTTCAAGTAAAATAAACTGCCCAAGGCAATGCCCTTTTCTGATTCCTCATAAATAGCGGTTCTGCTTAGTACATTTGAGAGGATCCCATGAACAAAAGAGTAGAGAGAACAGAGTGATTTCTTCCCAATGCACAGTGCATATTCCTGGGAGTAAGTAGCTTAATTGTGACACATGGGTTTTCATAAAAAGAACTTCAGGTCCTGACTGTGGAAAATAAACCATCCTCACATATCCCTTTATCATTCTTTACCATAAAAGATATTTAAGTTAATTTCTCATAGTAAAGATGACATTTATCTCTTACTAGAGGACTAGCTTTTAAGACTGACTACATTTCAAACGCAAGACACTAAATCCAGTCTTAGGTTTGCAATTAGCCGTTAATGGTTTAAA
>NW_003852408.1:4319036-4329604 GCF_000181295.1 Otolemur garnettii | reverse complement strand
ACAAGGCCCATGGCATTCTTGGGAAATCATTGAACCCAGATTGGAGAAGAAACAAGACATCCTACCGATGGACCAAGGTATAATGTTCCACCTCATTCTCTCACTGTGTGTGATAGGGAAAGAATCCCAACAAAGAAAGGGTGCTTTTGTTGTAGACAGAATTATCTACTGCCCCCTCCCACATTCCCAACATTCCTGATTTCCCTTTGGGATTCCACAGACCTCTGAGGGAGATCACCCCACACCCAGCTCCATCACAGGAGAAACCTTGCAAGCGAGTACATTCCACTTCTTAGTCCAAATTCACATCGGAGCTCTGCAGTGCTGCTGCTGGACAGATGAGGCAGAGAATGTAGGAGCATAAAGTAGGAAGTAGGGAGGAAAGGACCACAAGGGAGGAGGAAAGGACCACGGGGAGGAGAAAAGGACCACAGGGGAGAAGAAAGCAGCAGGAGAAAAAACACACTGAAGGAAAAGGAGAAATAAAAAAGAGAAAGGTAAGGCCAAGAAATGAGACCAGGGCAGCTTCCCTCAATCAAACACTCCCTTGAAATACATGTTCTCTTAATTTTTCTCCCTCATCATTGTCAAGGCCCTTAGCCTATCTTTAGACACACTTTAAAGAAAAAAGAAAGGATACAACGTCCCAAATGCCACTTTCTTCACAGAGATGGTACAATCATTAACAAGTCAAATGCTGAAGCCTAAAGACAAACCACTACGGACTAACGAGCTAGGCAAGGAATCCTACAGTTACAATGAAAATACATTTTGCTTCTCTCCTAGAATTTAACATTTTCTGTTTTTCAGACAGTGCTGACCTTAGCATCTTTCTCCTCCAGAAATGTGTACTGTGAACTATGGAATAAGGGGGGGGGGGAGTTAAAAAACAAAACCTCCTAAGTCTAAATACTCTCACACTGAGAAAGCCTCTTCTCTCTATACAGAAACCTTCATTGACAAGCATCTGGTCTGCTCTAACTCATAAACAACCTTGGCTACGATACCAAGCGCTAGTTGTCAATCAATGCCAGACCATGGCCAAAGCCACACCATCTACATTTCATTCTAACATCTTTAACAGTCATACCAGTGATTATAACTTCTTTTCTCATCTCTTCTGTGTCATAAGGAGGAACAGTTCACCCCAAATGAAGGAAGCCAAATCTGCTTTTCTCTGCATTTGCTAATAATGTGACTCACTCTGACAGTTGTAGGGCTGCTCAACCACTACAGTGGAGTCCAGGAGATGACTGTAGTCTAGATGAGAACATCTGATGAAGGCCCATCACTTTCCTTTGAAACAGTTGCAGATGTCAACGGACGGTCTTGGCAGCTCCTCTGTAGGATCACAGAGCAGCCCCCATGTCCTCAGGCCTTCACAGCACCCCAGGGCCTTCAGTACCACAGTACATTCCATGCACCCCAGAAGGTATATAAAAAGGTAGCCTATGTTGGGGACAGGCTATATTATAATTTCTACTTACATTTATTCTTACCTTCAAGAAAATTAAATAAATTCAGCATTACTTACACTCAATAACATGTATCAGCCAGACCATTTGTCATATAATCAGAGTCATGTACAGAATTAGAAATACCCTCATGGCAGAGTGGGAGTCCTACAGTGGCAGAGGAGTTGACAAGGGCACCTCCCAGGATCACTGCACTCAGCACTACAGCTCCCATTTGCCCAGTTCAGTGATTTATGGATTTGGTGATCCTGTTTAACAAAATTCAGCTGAGATATGTGCCCACAACAAGAAAACGGGGGCACTGCCGTATCCCCTTCTCCTGGCATGTGATCTGTCCTACCTTGTTCTGGATAAAAACTGATGATCCCATCAGATCTGCCAAGGAGTCAGCCAAACAATGATAACAGATCAAAGCCTGGTGAAAGTTGGTTCTACAGCCACTATCATTACAGAGCCTTTGCTAAAGTAACTGCAGGATAAAGTCATCACAGGTACCAAGATGTACATAGAAGATCATTTATTTACAACTTAGCTTATTCTTCTAAAATGTCTGTTTAGTTTGTTTTTGAATCAAATAACACATAATGCACATAATAATTGGTAACCAATACATAGATTTAACTTGTTGTTAATACTGTTAATAATGATCAGTAGCATTATTTCACTTAAAGGGGTGTGTAACTTTAAAAGAAAAATAATGTGTTGGGTCTCTATCAGAGGATGGTCCTGATCACTAACAAATAAATTTTTCATTCTCCTAATGAATCAATACGTCCCCTTCCTTTGACTCTCTTTATCTCAGAATGACTCTGGTACACATGTGGCAGAGTGAGTCATCTCCCTCCCTGCCCTTCTGGGAGGTGACCCTTGCTAAGAAGGGTCAAGATTCCATTGGCATAATAATGAGTGTACTAGGTTTTGCGGCCTTGAAGCACTCTTCCCCTGGAGCTCTCCTTGCTCTCAAACTAGATGTTCCTAATAGGCCAAGGTCCTCGAGGATGGGGTTATAAGGAAGGGCTAAGGAGAAAAAAGGCTTTAGGAAACCCCTAGAAAGAGAATGAAGGAAGGAGAACAGAAGAGAAGGGACTTTTATCCACAACCAATGAGCTTGGCATCCTCTTCTGCAAAGCCACACAGAAGTCTGTGCATCCTGAGCACAGTACTCCAAGGCCTTCCTCTCCAAAGCATACTATGTACACCTCAGAAGGTATAAAATAAAGTCACACATGTTGGGGATAGAATATACCGGACTCTGAACGAACTGGTGAGCTCTCTGATAAGAAAAGTAAGCACCTGTTTTGCACCAGCCCATGAAAAAACTAATAGGAAAATGCCTTTGTGATAGTGGATGGCATCCCTCCTGTCCTAACAAATATTATGGCATGCTGCGTGGTGACAGATGAGACAGAATTCTAACACTGCCCACAGGTGTCCCAAAAATAATTTTCAAAGAGAAAGCATTAATCAATTGATGCATCGATGCAGGAAGGGGGGGGCACTAATTTCAGTAGGATCTGTAGCTCACAAGGTAACTTTCCTGGTTCCCTAGATGATAAATTGCATTTATCCTCATTACTTCCTGAGTAAATTATTTTATAATTCCTGGATTTGGCTTCTGAAGATGCCTAGTGACTCATAAACGCCAATCTGACTAATGTCTCATTTAGAGAACTCAGTATGCACAGAAGCCCAGACATCATTTCCCTTGCCAAGAAATGAATGTATGATATTTTCAATAAAAACAAAGAAATGAACAGCCAGAACACCAAGGAACACATCTGCACCTGTTGTTATAGTGGTTTTTATATTCTACTTGCTGGGTAGTCAGGAGATGAAACACCCAGAGATGTAATAAGAAACCATTGTTCCTATTAAGAGAGCATATTATGAACTTTTTTATGACCCTGAGTTACTTATTACCACGTTTTTGCCATATTCTCTGCCACCTCTTTGTCTATAGTTCATTGACCTTTACATTCAAGCCAAGAGGAGCTGTATTTGAATTGCAGTATTTTATTTATATAGCACTGCTCCTGTGAAAAGTTCAAAGCACTTTATAAATATCTCTCTAAACCTAAAAGTAACTTAAGTGTCACTGTTTCCAACTTAGATAAAGACACACAAAAAAAGGAAAGTTCAAATGGCTAAAATTAGCAATTTAGAGAGGATTTAACAATTCACCCAAGAGTTCTGGATAAAGATTGTAAGTTGACTTTAAATACGTATCTCCTTCCCAAAGCCCACTAAATTGATTATAATGGAAAATTTTAAGTTATAAACAAAATGGAAAAACATGAACAGGAGAGGACACAGTAGCATATGAGAAGTTTCATCAAAGATTTGGAAATTCTACACATGTAAGCAACATCTTCCAAAGTAAGTTTTACAAAATTAATATTTTGACCAACTCTATCTGTATCTTTTGTCTGTATTTTTCAAGTGGTTCCCAAATTAGGAGGAGAAGTCAGGATTTTATTCCAGGTTGCCCAAACTATCAAGAAACAAGCATCTCCAAATTAATAAGACCCACAACCATTAACTAAATGAATTAGGGAAAATTCCGTAGGAAGGCATGTAACTGAAATTTCAGCGACAAAGACCAAAAAGGGCCTAAAAGGTATATAAGGGGGACAAGCCACATGCAAAAAAACCCCTTAGTATCTGAATCAAATGGGATCAGATTCTTCAAAAGTAACATGGCACTATGGAAGTCAATGTATAGTGCCTTCACGGTTTGGTAGAAATTATTTCCAACCTTTTTATACCCAGCCAAATGTTCAAAAAGATGAGGCTAACATAAGGAAATTTTCAGAGACTAGAAATGATGTCTTATGCCAGTAATCCCAGCACTTTGAGAGGCCAAGGTGGGAGTTGGCCTTGAGCCTGAGGAGTTTGAGACCAGCCTGGGCAACTGAGTAAGACCTCATCTCTATAAAACACATAAAAATTAGCCAGCTGTGATGGCTCACACCTGTAGTCCCAGCTACTTAGGAGGCTAGGGCAGGAAGACTGTTTGAGCCCAGGAGTTGGAGGTTGCAATGAGCTATGATCATGGTACCCTTCCCTAGCCTGGGTGACAGAAAGAGACCCTATCTCAAAAACAAAAAATAAATGAAATTTTCAGACATAGGAGGCACAGTATTTTTACTCTGGGAGATGAACTCCAGCTTTATAAAGGAACAGACCAAAAAGGGGGAAGAAAACAGAGAATTATGCAAAAGAGAGGAGCAACAGAGAGAAGTTCTGGAGTAAGGGAAGTGCAGCTGGCATAAAGACAAAGCGTCTACTCAAGAGGACAGACAACCCAGGGGAAGGGACTCCACAGGAGGAAATGAACAAGAAGACACTATCCCATATGACTGAGTAGTTGGGTAAATGTTGACGGGTACCAGCCAAATCTAAGGGAACACTGGACAGAATTAAGTATAGGTACATATAAAACTACACAACTCGAAAAGTAATTCTGTTTTTTTAATTGAACAAGAAAGGAAACAAAAGATATAATACAATGATGGGCCCTTTAGCTATCACACAGATACTGATTTCACTAAACTTTCAGAAGTTAACCATATTAGGAAGATGGAGGAAAGAGAGTGAGTAGGGTTATTTTAGGTCTAAATATTCATCTATCAAAATAGAAAGCCAGAAGATAATATCTAAAATGGGATACAGCATCTGTTTGGAAATATGAAGGTAAACATCAGAAGAAGCTGCCAAAATAAATAATTACGGTTACGAGCTGAAACAGGACTGAGTGTGCAGGAGGAATGACGGCGACAGCTAAAAACATTGTATGTTTCATTTTTCATTATTATTTGTGGTTTTTATCGCTGCAAGGATTACTTTGATAAAATTTTAAAGTTCCGGGGAAAAATCACTTGCAAAGGAAGTCCAGGTTTATATGAGATTACACCCACAGTCTATATTGTTTAGTGCTTTTTTATTTGATGCTCATTTTTCCATTTATAGATCAATAAAGTACATTAGTCTTAGAGGAGCCCATAGACTTGTTCTAACACTTAGTTCTCCTGGGACAGATGCTTCTAATGTAAAAGGTGAATAGAACACGGGGGGCGGGGGGGGCGCGCTGAAGAAGGACAAGTCAAAAAATACATGTATTCACTTGAAAAAGTCTTTTAAAAGTTGACTTCTTATATTTAAGCATTGTATTTGTATAAGCCAGATTTTAGTTTTGAAGTTGTCATAATCTTCTAAGAGTCGTTAAGAAGTGGCATACTCTCTGCTTGAAATCTTAAGGCACATTATTAGTGAATTTCCACCAACTTACTTGTTTTCTCCGTGGTGTTTCTGTGGTTGCCTAACAAGCAAAATCTACCACAGAAGAACTATATTTTATCCACAAAATTAATCTAGGAAAATATGCAGAATGATTAACCTGTTTTCTAAATAAATGAACCTTAAATTCAGATGTTAATTGAATTAAGTTTCTAGAATTCTAAACGCCAATAACTTGTTTCAAAGACAAAGTCTGCAAATAGGAGATCATAAAGGGAAACTGACAGATAAGGTACAGACATGTTGTGCTCAATATTTTCCATGTCATTTTCAAAATTATGCTTATAGTTTTACTGGGAATGGTGAGAAAAATATTTATGCACATTCCTTATGGTAGTATAGTACTACGAATTTTTTTATCAATGTAGCATAACATGTCTACTATGCTGGCACATACTACAGGACACACCCTGACAACTCTGTGTAATAAACATGTTTTCCATGCGAAATTTTAAGGTATCGCTTCTTTTTCAAAAATTTTGATTAAAAAAAAATTTTGGCTCAACATAGGGATATAATGCTTACTTCTACAGACCAACCTTTATCATTTTTATATTTTTAAAGTAACCTTCTGAATTCCAATGAAAGAATTTTCTTAGTTTCAAGAAAAAGCAAATGTAACCTAAATAATAATTATGAATGTCACATATATTATACATGTAACATGTGTTATGTATAATGTATGATTTATAATATTATTTTTAGAAATTTAGACATTTAGAGGGCTTTTCCATTTATCACAAATGAATCTTTGCTGATCTCCTAAGAGTTTTTAAAGGAAATCAGTAGATAAATGTTGTCCACACCACCACGAATTTGGAGATACAGATATAGACCTTGCCATTAGCCCAGCGGTTAAGCTCAATGTCAAATGGCCATTTGCAGCCACAGCTCTTATAGGGTGGAGGGGCACCCAGAAATAGTTTGAGAACCCCTCAATGGGACAACAGTTCTAATGCACCCATCAATCATGAGAATAACCCCATAAAGAACTCTGTGATCCAACTCGACAAGCAGAAACTGAATGTTGATTCCATGCGGCCTACTAGAGACATCAGGCAGAATGACCATCTTCACTCCAAACACTTCATCAGCTCAAGTGAAGAAAATTCCCAGCATAAAAAGATCTCGGGCAACAAATAATAAAAGTGAGCTCACGAAAGACAAAGAGCTTTGCTGAAGGCACCATGGCTGTCAGGGAAAAGACCTCACTGTGGAATTCACAGTCTCCAGTCAGGATTTGTGGCCAATAAGTTTACATTGAAACCACAGATAAAATATTTTTCCATGCCAGGTACTGTAGCAGTAGCACAAGGAGTCTGTGACCAGTGCTAAAACAACACACGGAGCTTCAGCTGTCCCTGACGTCACATCCGTTTTCTCCCAAGTCCTCTGAGACTACAACAGGGAGGTCTGAAAAATGAGAACCCCCTTGAGGGGATGAGGCGGGAGGAACCTGGCTGAGAGTAGTGACAGTGCTGCAGCTGGAAAGAGCTTCCTCGGGTCACCATAACATTCCTTTTCCAATGATTCTGCCCTCCAAATAGCAGAGGTGGGTGCATGCTTATTTGTGCAGGCTTGTGTGCAGGAGTGCCTGTCTGTCCTTCCTCTTCTCAGGGACCCACTCTCCCCAAGTGACCAGATGTCTATGAAGCTCCAAATCCATAGAGCAAGGTTCCCTGTGGGTTTATGCACGGATGGCCCCACACATATCTCATATGTCACAAGCTTGCACTCATTATCTGTCCTGAAATTCTGCTTCTTTTTCTCTATTCCTAACATTCTCACCAGTAAGACAAAAGCTCCTAAGCACAGAAGGCCAAGTTGGCAGCTGGTGGTCACTCACAATGGCCTGCAAAGAGGGTCCTGGGGACCTGGCCTGAGCTCATCAAGCTTAGGCTAAAATCGTCTTATGAAAAAAAGGAAAACAAAACAAAACTCCTCCCTAAGTCTTCCCGGCCAGGGATCAGACTGTTCAGTGACAGGAAAGGAGAAGACAGCCCTTGTCCGCCACCTGAGGCCACTACACCTTCACCGAGTGCCTCTAGTTTTGTTTTCCAGTCTAGCGTCTGCTTGTCTAAAGTCAGGAAGCCTGTCTTATTTATGCCTCGGTAACATCTCTTTCCCTCTTTCCAACACATCTCTGATTTCTTCTGGGGGAATTTGACGCTCCAGGGAAACCAGCTCCCTCCCAGTTCTGAAAATAGAACATCCCAACTAAGCCAAGGTGACCAGCATATGCAAGCATATTCTACAAACAACAGCCTTGGATCTGAGCACATGACCATGTCCCATCCAGGAAGAGTAAATTCTGGGATAACTGCTTGGCTTGCTGGGACAAAATCTACCTCCCACAGCTGCCTGTGTTGTGTAGATGTGTGGCCTTGAACCCTAAAGCCAATGGTTGTTACCGTAAGAGAAGCTGTTGTAAGAACAGGGCTGGATGTGGAAGCAAACAGAGGTGAGAGAAGTGAAATTTTATGGGGCAGATGAACCCCCGGAGCATATCTGAAGCTCACTCTCCTGCTAGAATTTACAGAGTGTAGAGCAAATATATATGTCAACAGTTTAAGTCAATTCAAGTTAGTAGCTCCGTTATTTCAAACTAAAGCAGCCAAACTATTGTTTATGTTTGTTTTCCTATTAACTCCTGGAACTTCTTCAGAGTGTATAATATATTCTGGTGCATGACGAAAGAAATCAAGAAAGGAAATGAGGAAAGAAGGAAAGAGGAAGAGAAAAACAGGAGTGAGGGAGGAAGGAAAAAGAGTGAAACAAATTTTACATGTTTACAAAGAATAAAAATGGCAGAAAAATACAACATTGTCACTTCAACAACAGATGTTAGCTCCTCTTAATTTTTAGCTTCCTACATGTGAGGAGACAGGCAGGAATGACTACGTTTTGACTTGTTTACTGAAAAGTCTAAGAAGGAATAAAGAGAGAGTAAATGAGATCGTACCCACTCTAAATTTGGAGAAAAATTACCTACAAAGAGCACGGGCTTGTTGTATCTACTTTATGTGTTACTATTACTTTGTGAACTACCATTATTTACATTATTTTCGTTCTGTCTTGATACTGAAACAAGAAACTTATTTTGAAAAGAGAAAAATCTGCATAATTGGCATAATAGGATTCCAGCAATGCCCAAAGTGACCTGCAAGGCCGCACAGATGCATTGGGTGAGAACAACATAAGAATCAACATTTCCACTTGTGTCAGTGGGCAAAAAATGGAATGAGAAAACATGACTTTTTTTACTTCCATACATAATTGTTCAAATAAACATGGGTTTAAGTGTAGAAATCAGACGCATGTGATGCTAATTTTGAATATACTTAAATTCAAATCAGGAGCCCTTTCATAAGGTAAGTTGGATTGCTGGAATTCACTCCTAAGACTGGCCATTTCACACAAGCGCCACTGGTAGGATTTAAGGATTACCTGCAAAGCCTTGAGCTTAGAAACATCTCTCCTCTGTCCCATGAAACTGTAAATCAACCACATCCTTCCTGACGTCTTAGAGACTACTATTGCTCCTCCTGAATGCAAAGAATCTCACGAAGAATAATATGAAAATTGTTATGGTTTAAGAATCATTAACTCCTTCTTGGATACTAGTTTGTTTGATGGTTTCTGTCCTCACAAATGGGAAGACAACAGCAAAAGCCTCAGATGGGGCCTCACATGCGCCAGGCTGAGTACCTGACTAGGAGGAGGTGAGATCTGGGAACGCAGAGCGTTCTGTGTGAGCACAGAGCGGGGTGAGCCTGGTGGGGCTGACCGTGCATAGTCAGTTATAGACTGAACTCCTTGTTCTGCTCTTTCCTCCCTTCTCCCTACTGCACTCAACTCGTCTTTAAAAAATAAAATAATAAAATAAATAGGCTACAGAATGGAGACCAGGGTATCCTGAGCCCGAGCAGGAAGGGAGCAGAAGGAAACACAATGAATTACCCTGTTGGCCCAAAGCCCACCCTGTAAGATCCGCCTCAGACCTGGGCCCCATCAATCGTACGAAGAGGGTACAAAGGAAAGACAACCAGATACATTCCAAATCAAGGTAGACAGATTCAGGCCCAAGAAGGGACCCATGGCAATGATCCTTTTTGTACCTCTTCCTACACACCTTCCTGTGGGATTTCTTCTCTGGGTCACTTTTCTTCTGCAACTTAGAGAAAGCCCTAATTACCATCAATCACAAACTTCATTTTTAAATTAAAGATATAGGATACTTGCGAAACCCCCCAATTATGCATCAGCTATTTATTATAGCATTGTTACTGTTTTGCTCTGAAACCGTAAGCACTGTGAAACTGGAGGCGGTCTCTATGGGATGGGATTGTACCGTATCCACACAGCCATATGGGACCTCACTGGCATTCTGTTCTTCCCTCTCATACATTGTTTTTATGAAGCATGTGACTTTTTGTTTTATACATATATAATTATCATAAAGCATATGACTTTTCATTGTAGATTTTTTTTTCTCCATAAACTAAATTTGAGAACCACAGTGACTGATAAACCTGGGGTAAAATTATATGATATCTTTAGTACACTTTCCCCATGCTTTCTGGAGTCTATAAGAAAAGATAAAATTCTAGTTCAATTAAACAAGGGAAATCCTTGAGGCTTGGACATTTGGATAAAAGAATCTATGAGATCAACTGACCTTGATTCTGGATCATCAGGGGTGCAAAATCTGAAGCCTATGAAAAAGAAATGTGTTGCTCAAAATCACAGCCCATTTCAAGAACCATAAATAGGGAAACTACTCAGGGGTCATTAAGA
>NW_003852408.1:4306229-4318560 GCF_000181295.1 Otolemur garnettii | reverse complement strand
CCCCTAATACCACTTTCTGTCACATCCCCCACCTGCCAGGGGATATGCCCGTTCATGTCACTCATTGCTCTCTGTGGCTCAGATCTCTGAGTTCCAAGCATGGTTCACCTTCCTGTAAATTACAGGATGTATTTTCAAGTGCAGGCTCCTCTGTCTCACTCCTAAACTGAGTGCTTGAATCAAAATCTCCAGGGAAAAGGTCCAGAAAGTGCCTGCCAGGGGATGCCACACTCACACACATTTCAGAAGCACTTGTGATTTATTTATTTGGGCACTTGTTTTATTCTTTCTACTTGGTTCTATGTTGTGTCACCCACAACACCTACTTAGATTCCTTTGTCCCTGGCTCCATGCACACAGTAGGTCTGTGGTGATTACTCATTCAGCACATATTTACTAATAAGCACAAGCCGCCCATAATCTCTGCTAGACTGGAGGAGAGAGGTGCAACCAGCCAGCAATGTTGCTGCAAAAATCGGACACAGCGTCTGATGCTCCAACAAGAGTCCTAATGGTATGCAGTGGGTTGTTCGGTTAAATAACTCTACTCCAGAAAAAAAGTGGCAGCAATAGAGAAGAACACACAAAGACCCAGCTGCCCGAAACATGAATAGCCTGGCCGGGCAGTCCCGTCAGGACCCACAAAGAATACAGATCAGAGGCAAATGGGAAATCTGAGATGAGCAAGGGTCTCCGTAGTACTCGGCGTAACCCACTTTCGATTCCCCCTTTCCTTTGCTCCCCCCTCCCCACTTCTTTCCCTCCCCAAACCCAAAGTTATTAGAGCAGTTAGGAAAAAAGAACTACCACAGTGTGTGAAGACGGAGGGTCCTGCATGGGCCTTGCAGCTGGGCACGGGCTACATTGTGCTCATTATTCCCAGGAGGCCTGAGCCTGAGAGAGCGCCTTCTGCAGCTGGCATCTTGTGAGCTAAGTTACTCACAGGACTCAGCGCGGAAACACTGGACTTTGTTCTTGAAGATGATCAGAAGAAATTAGAGGTGGTCGGGGGATTTCAAACAAAAATGTCAAGGTTCAAAATTCTAACGTTTCGAGCAAAAGAATATGATTCTGAACACAAACCTGATACTGTCCTTGAGAATTAAAGAATGCTAACTCCAGCCCACTTACAGTTATAACTTACGTGTATCAAGATGATAGTATACAATTTGGAGAATTACACGGTGCAAGTTTATTTCCTTCACATAGAATGATACTGCTGGAAAGGACCTCAAGAGGCCTTGGCTCAGATCCCTGACTCCAGGGTTATGATTATCTATGCCTGGAATTGCCTCTTCATGATTTCTAGGGAAGGAGAGTTCATAAATTTTGTATAACCCGATGGAATGTGTTTTTCACCTTGAATGCAGGAGTTCTGCCTTGTATGCAACTGGAATCATTGCCGACTTCCCTTTGTCTCGCTCACCACGTGTACTGACACCAGTGCAACCCTTGCTCTCTTTGGCATGGTCTTCTGAATTCCTACTATTTTTTCCACATCCTTTTAAGAAGTAAAATAAATGAACACAACCTAAGGCAGTACACAGAAAAATCTGGACCATGAAATGTGAACCCTGTACTCCTTTTCAGACAAGTGATGGTTTTTATTCTAGCAAATATTTTCTCTCTCTCACACACACACCCTTTTTAATATCTGGATTAAACTGTTAGATCTCTAGGTCTCTTTATTCTGTAACTGTGTGGTTTTTCTTTCCATTTTAAACAACCTCTGTAGACCTTATCATGCTCAGCTCTCTTCCTAGTACTTGTCCCTACTGACTTCATCTTGCTTTGAGGCACCATCTTCCCTAATAGAAACAGAATTCAAAATAGCATTAGCTAATCTTCTAAAGAATGTATAAAGAATTTGATCACAGATCACTTTCAAATGTAACGAGTGTTTTTATAATTCCTTTATATCATCAGTTCACCAAAAGCACTAAAATACATACAATAAATCTGAGGCCAGTCCTGTTGACTTACTCTCTCCCATTACAGCTGAGCCATTGGCAACTGCTCTTGGGAAGGCAGAAGTTGAATTTATCAGAGTTACCATTTAGAATCACTTTTTTAAAAAATTTCAGGTTAAGCGTGGTGGCCGTAGCTCAGTGGTTATGGCACTGGCTACATACACTGAGGCTGGTGGGTTCGAGCCTGGTTTGAGCTTGCTAAACAATAATGACAACTGCAACCAAAAAATAGCCAGGCATTGTGGCAGGTGCCTGTAATCCTAGCTATCTGGGAGGCTGAGGCAAGAGAATTGCTTAAGCCCAAGAGTTTGAGGTTGCTGTGAGCTGTGATGCCACAGCACTCTACTAAGGGCAACATAGTGAGACTCTGTATCACACACACACACATAAAAATTCAGATTAATATGACAGTACAAATGATTAGGTAAGAATGTTTGCATTTGTTGGGTAAGGTCCCTGTTGTGGTTGTGCCAAGAGGTGTGCCATATATCATTCCATTGCACCTGTTAGATGGGAGCGTACCAATCCCCCTCCCTCCTCCTCTCTGCTCCCAGCTAGAATTGAATTGAGTTTTTCTCTTGTGTGGGTGTGTGTTAGTGAGTCTACTTGCTTCACATTAGTATTGAGTGTGTTGGATATTGCTTTTCCATTCATGTGATACTTTACTAAGAAGAACATGCACAATCACTTTTTCAAATGGCTGGCTCAATCACCCAATCCCACCAATGGCTCCTCATCATAATTAGAACAAAGTCTAACTCCTTGCCATGACCACAGAGCACTTTCCTGCCTGACGCCACCACTCAATTGAACTTTCTCTACTTCTCAGGTCCATGGTCCATTCCTTCCCATTCTAAAACATACCACAACCCACCATCCCTGCCTCAGGGAATTAGCACGCCCTGTTCTTTCTGCCTGGAAGATTCCTCCAGGAGATCTTCACAAACCGGCTTCCTCACCAATCAATGCTTGGCTACCTGCATTTTCTCCAGTAGAATTCCATAACATTCCGGTGGGTCTTCCTCACACTGAGCACCCAGTAAGTATGTGTGGAATGAATGAACATGTCTGAGGTTTCGTGGATACCACCAACACCCAGATTGCTGTAGGCTCCACTCCAACCACAGCTATGCAAGATCCGCTCCCCTCACACTGGGCAAGAAGGAAAGGGGGGAACCCGGGAAGAGTACGGAAAGGCCGGTACCTTCGAGGTCACAAAATAAATCCAGACACAAACCTGCATTTTCTTTGCCCCTTGTTTTATTCTCTACTTGAAATAAATTTCTGACAACAAAATATGAATAAAACATATTTTCTTTGGGACCTCTAAACTGATTACTATATTCATCAACTCAAGCAAAAATGAATATCATGTGAGAAACAACCCAAAAATCTTACCAAAATTATACATTCCGTTTCCAGCTTTGTTTCAATGTTGGCATTCCAGTTTACAGAAATGAAAAATGCTTTTTTATGGATTCTGAGAAATGAATGTTAGTATAAACTTTGATAACTAATGCAAAGCGCAAAATTACCCCCCAAAGGACTGAGAGAGTATAATTGTTGGAAAAGTTGGGGGGGGTTCATTGATTTTTTTTTATTCTCTAAAGTATGTTGTACTCAGACTGCAAGTACAATGGGAGGAACTAGTATTAAGAATAAAACTTTTTTGTGATACCTAAAGTTCCATAGAGCTTATAGAAAATACAGGAAGAACACTATTTTATTTGCACATGCTAAAACCTATGTCTCTAGTATGTGCCCTAAAATGATGAAGAATGAAATGTCATCAAGAAAAATACCATGTTTCCCAGAAAATAGGACCTACCCCAAAAATAAGTCCTAGCAGGATTTCTATGCATTTGTTAAATATAAGCCCTACCCTGATAATGATGGGCGTGGCTATGCAGCAGTGTATCTGCATAGCCACGCCATGCATTTCGGGGCAGAGAGGAAGACATCCCCTGAAAATAAGCCCTAGTGTGTCTTCTTGAGAAAAAAATAAATATGAGACAGTGTCTTATTCGGGGGGAAACACGGTAAAACTGCATATGAATTGAGACTACTATCATTCAATGAGCTTATTTTGTTAGCCATTTTATATTTTCATTCTTAAAAATGGTTACCATCATAAAACACGGATCTCAAAGCCTCACATCCTTTTAGCCTGTCCCACCATGAGAACCCCTGCTGGCCATGTCCCCCATACCTTGCAGCCACTGTGGGTCCTCGTCTTCATCAGCGGTGTGGTGGTGCATAGTTCAATAGCCTCCGGCTCATGGAAGATGACGGCTGGGAGAGGCTCCTTCTTCAGTGTTAGGACATTCAATTTAGACTTCAGCATGGTCTGAAAGTGCTGAAAAGCAAAAAAAGGTCAAATGTAGTTAAATCTTGCACACCTGTCTATGGTACAATTGTACATAAAACCCAGGAACAAAGGGTTTGTCTTATTAACTCTGTTTTAGTGGGTGAGGCCGTAACATGAAGGGTGGCAGCTAGAAAGCTATTAACTGAGGGAGATGGTCAGTCCCCATGCAGGGACTATGAAAATCTGGGCTAGTGGTACAGTCAGCTCACCCAGGACCTTATGTTCTGAGCTGCTCGTCCAAAAGTGCTATATACAGATGAAATTATGACAGTGTAATCTAAGTGGATACAGTCACACGAGTAAAGATGTTTGGAAGAGAATGTTATACAAGTTATTTTGGGAAAACATATTGTGGAACCAGTGGAACAGACGAACAAGGACATAAGCGTTCTGTTCTCTGCATCTCCGCAGCTCTTTTCCACACTGGCTGTAGAACCCTAGGAAATTCACTTTTCAATGGACCATTTTACCCTGGGTAAATATCCATTCTATATGCAACTCCTGTTGGCACTAGTTTTGAACGACACCCAGGTCCAACCATAGTTAGTCACTGCTATCTTTTTCACCCAGCCCAAGACCCCTCCTTGCTTGGTCTATTATCACAATACACAAACTAGTCCCATCACTTCCAATCTCATCTCCTCACAGAGTATTTCCACACAGTGGCCAGAGAGACCCTTCCACAACATAATTGTGCCATGCTACATCCCTGTCCAAACTCTGCCACATCTTCCCATTTCCTCATAGGAAACCTCCAAGACCTGGCCTTGGCCTTTGAGGTCATGCATGCCCCTTAGATTTCATCCTGTATCCCTCACCCTCTCACTCAAGCATCCATCTGTAGCAGCCTCCTTGTTCTTCTGAGAATAAAAGCCAAGGACACAGGTGCCTAAGGGGACTCTGAATACGCTTCTCCTGCCTAGGGACCCACAAGCCTTGCTTCTTTGCCTTCTTGAGGACCCTGATCAAAGGTCACTTCATGATACAATCCTTATCAATATCTAAAACAGCATATACACACACATACACACACAGACACACAGACATAGACACACACCTGGCTTCATGAGTGTGCAGTCTGTGCAATCACACAGGGCCCCACGCTCAGGATGGTCCCACCCCAAGAAGGGCTCCATGCTTGGTTGAAAATATTTGGTTTAATGTCCTTATTATGAAATAATAATTTTATCCTTGAACCCGTGTTTTGTGAGTGGTGTTGGGTGGTACAGTGGAGCACGTGCTTGAGTAGAGAAGACGTATATCATGTGTACATCCCCCATCCTCAGCACCATTTTAACAGAGCCTCAGTGATGCCCCATGAAGACAGAATTCTGATTGTTTCAAAATATGCAGGAATTCAACAAAAGACAAAGTTGAGTATGAGATAAGCACATTAAGCCTAAGACCCAGTAAGCAGGGGCTTGTACAGCCCCAGGGCCACACTTTGGAACCGGAACATGCTTCAAATGCACAAAGAATTCAGCTGTGTTCAATGCACATGGGGGATCAAGAAATCCTATCACACCCTTTCCCACTGGTATTACTCCCTATATGAGAAAACCACGTGGGCTGAAAATGATGACTTAGAAAAAAGCAGAAAGTCAGGACAACCAGAGCTCTTCTGGGTCCTCCCTTGTCACCAGGAAGCTGAAGGAGAAGTGCTGGGAGAACATGCAGGCATCAAGAAGCAAAAGGATGACAGGTAAGCTCATTTTGTGCAGCGTTTTTGCTGTTCTGATTTAACACAAAATACAGTAAGAACTAGAAAATGCAAATTGTGTAATTTCCATGATTTTATTCTCACATTTGCATTTAAAGTGAGCACTGCACAATATAAATTCCAGCACAGAATCTAATTTTTTAATTTTTCTTTGCTTAGAACAGCACTAAATAGCAAATAATGGCAATTTTAAAAACACCATGACTTCTCCAGAAAATGATTCAAGAAAAAAGGAAAAGGTTTTTAAGTCTTAGTACCTTGAGTGGCACTTTTTCTTCCTGATTTTTTGGAGAGGGATCACTGCATTTTCACATCACACGGGGCCTCATGAGGCGTGTAACTAGCTCTGTGTACACACATTCCTCACTGTCTAGTCCCCTTCTCTGCTTTATTATTCTTATCACTTATCACTACTTACCACTACTCTATAAAATTATGTAGCTTTTTATTTATTTTATTGTCTCCCAAACAGATGTAAGAGCCATGGGAATAGAAGCCACTTTATTCAAGGAAGTACCCTGAGAGCCTAAAATAGTTCCTGGCATGTTAGGGGGGTCTGATAAATATATATGGAAAGAAATGAAGTTAGCAATGAAAGAAAAATACAAATTACATATATAAAAATAATCATTTCTAAATCAGGGTTCATACACGTTATCTGCTCACTACCGCATTCAACTGGATCTTACTAGACCTCCTACGGTTTATTAAATCAACACAGGACCAAAAGAAGTAAACAGTAACACACGCATAAGTACATTCACCTAAGTTTAAATCACCAAAATCAATCCTTAAAAAAAAATCTACACAATTTAGTATAAAGGCAGTAGAGGCTTTGGAATTTGTAGGACAAAGCTTGTATTTTGCAAGTCCACGAAGTGTCCACTAGACCTCCAACAGGCCGCTCTGGCAGTCTGTTTATGTGTCTACCCAGCTAAGCTACCACACCCAGTTATACAATCAAACAGGAATCTACCTGTCACATAGAGGTGTTTGTTGATGTCATTAAAGCCCATGATCAGCAATTTGAAGTAAGGGGAATTATCCTAGATAATCTGGGTGAGCTTGATTCAGTCAGTGGGAAGCTCTCACTGAAGGGGTGAGCTCAGGCTGCCTTCACTTAAGGGGTAAGCTCAGGCTTCCCTGAAGAAGACACCCTCCCTGTGGACATCAGCTTCAGCCTATTACTGAGAGCTCAAACCAACCCTGCCTGCCTGCCATTTCAGTCTTTCCTAGTCAGCCCCCAGTTGCACAATTGAATTCCTTCAATATACCTCTGAATATAGATATCCTACTAGTTCTGCCTCTCTGGTTAAACCTTGATTGATACAGCTACCTTACAGAATACAAAACTGCCAGCTCTGAGGTCGACTTTTTAATGGGAAAGAGACTTACATTTATCAGACACATTTGTATTTAAGAAGGAAAAGTAAGGGTAAGCCTTCACATTCATCTGGAAATTTGTGTCTTTGTTCCTAATTAATTCCCGTCCAACAGAGGGTGTGGGGTTTGGAGTTGGCAAGGCATGGAGGAGCCGATCATGGAGAGTGAGAGCTAAAGTTGCTTTGTCTCCCTGAGAAAGAAACTAGGGCCAGTGGAAGAGGAGGGTGAAGGAGAGAACAGAAGCCAAGGTACAAGTAAGTAGGGGCATCATCCTGCCTGCCATTCGGTTCAGGTGTTACAAGAGGTGTAGGAAGGCCCAGGTCATCTCAGTCTGACTTCTGCCACATGGGAAGTTCTAGAAGCTGCCTTCCTCTCAGGAGGGTAGAATAGCCACGCTGCCAGAAATTCTAAGATCACCTTCCTGTCCCCACCATAGAACCAAAAACCACAGCTACTAATTTCAGACAGGGAACTGAAAGTTGGGACTGGCTCACATGCTGCCTCCTTGATTAGATAAACAGATTTTTTTTAAGCCTAAATTGGGGATAGAAAGATAACAAAGTTCATATTCCTAATTCAACACAATTAGGAATTAGTTGTGTGACCTCAGCTTCCCAAGTCTTCTGAGGCTTGCTCTTCCAGCCAGGCGGGCAGGTGCCATGGACCCACCCACCAATTCTTTCCGCATACTTTCTCTAAACATCTGTGTCTGGCCAAGTCCTATGGAAAGCTCAGCTGGAACAGAAATCAAATGTTAGTTGCTGCACAAAAGGGTTTATCACAGTTGGCACAGACTGAGGAGTCAAATGATAACTACAAGTCCATGTGAGGAGTTCTTTAGGAGAGCCAAAGAGAGGCTAAGACAATATTTGAAGTGAAGTAGAGAAAATGATTCCTTTAAAAGAAATCCTTTTTCTTTTAATGGTTTTGTCCTTTTTGCCCACTTTGAAAAGATAAAGGCAAAAGAGGGACATAAAATGTGGATTACTTGATGCATTATGGAATCCATAAGGATACATTTTTTTATGGCAAATTAACATTTTATGTCACTCTGAGTTGCTCTTGGAAAATTTGGCAGTAAAAGTGTGATAGTTATAGCTGTTTCTGATAAGAATGTTCTTCCACCCCCTTCCTTGGGGAAACTTCTAGACTACTATATACTGCTGTGTGGAATGAGGTTGTCAGTCAGAATCCCTGTCCCCTGACATGACACAAAGAATTTGTGATATAAACTGATCAATCTCAAGCACCTCACGTCTCTGCCCAAAAGCCCTGGGTCAGAGGAAACTCAAGAAGGGCCAAACAGACTTTTCTGGAGACCAACATATGGGGTTTCTAGAGGGGTAATATGAGTCCCCAAGATGATCACTCTGAGAATGAGGCCACACAGAGACAAAGAAAGATGAGGAATGGAGAGACACAGTCTTGACAGTGTCGACTCAGCTCCATCCCTGGACCACCTAGACTATGAACCAGTATATTCCCCTTCATACTTTAGCAAGCTTGAGTTAGATCCTTGCAACTAAGAGGGCCTTACAACACAAATTGCTTTGAAATGAAAAGTCGAGTGCGAAAATAAAATGGAGCCATTAACCAAAAAATGTAAAAGGACTTCATCAATTTTAAACTGCAGAAATGCATAGTAACAGTATCTTTTTTTTTAAGTGAATATTATACCGACTTCAATAGACTGAACTTTAATGATAAAGCACCAACTAATAATCTAACATGTACTATAGTCCCCAGGTCATTCATATCTAAGATAAAGGCCTCTGATCTACTATCAAAACAAGATGAATTCCCAGCCTCAAGAGACAGCCAAATAGTGGACTTGCAATGACACCCACCCAACTCAGGTGGCAGGTGCTCTCACTAGACAACAAAGACCCAGATGCTGTACCCAGCTCTGTCAGAGCTTCCTGACCTGCTACGTCCTGGGCCTCAGTTATCTCACCTGTCAATCTTAAAACACTATGTTAGCCATGGCAAAAATGATATCACTTGTGCTTTGCACGGACAAACAAGTGCAATGAAGATAATGGAAATTAGCATAATCCAGTAGCATTATATTAGGTAAAAAGGCAACAAAAGGGGATTGAACAGAGGAGTTTGGAAAAGCTACTGCTCCCAAATCAAAGATGCACAGAGCTCCATAAAGAAAATGTGTTATTCATTCTTAAAGAAGAGAAGTGAATAGTGTTATAGAAAATTAGGGCACTTCCCTGAACAAATTAAACAAAGCTCGGCTTTCTGCGTGTGGCGCTTTCTGCGTGATCTCAAAATAGAGCCTCTAAATCAAGCCCTATTATGCGGATGGGGTAATCGCCATGCCCTGTATAATTTTACAGTTGGCTTTGCTTCCTACTCCTATTCAGACATTAATCTCTGACAGTTTAGCAAGCGAGGATTTACATATTTTACCAATTCAAATTGGGCATATCTCACCTCTGTATTGATTTTGTATCCAAAATATAAGGCATCTTTGGAAGGCAAATCCTGCTTCCTCTTTTTATAAGATAACTGAAAGGCCGTCCTCACTCAAATTAGAGGGAAGGCATTAAGATTCTAATCTTTGGAACATCCTCACATTTTGAACGCTGACTATAATGGTCAGTTTTAACTTGCAAATTACTGATTCAGTAATGCCCTAATCAAGCTTCAGAAATATCGCGAATATTCATCCTAACAGAACGACAAGGCACAAGTGGGTGAATCAGAATAATGGAAAATTTCAGTACTCCAAACAAATGTTAATTTGTACAAGTGCATAAAAATCAGTAGGGCTTTGCCATCCCATTCAGAATCACACTTCATTTTATTACTTAGGGCGTACATAAGAATTCAATGAATTCACTTGTTTATTTATCTTTCATAGTATTTATTTTTAATAAGGTATACTTAGGCCCCAACTATAAAGGTAAAAAAATGATGATACTCTTTTATGACCTTTAATAAAAGTATCTTGCTTATCATTTCATTTTTTAACATAAATTCTTACCTTTCTGCATTTAAGCATTTGTTCTAGTATTTTCACAAAAATAACATAAAAGCAAAAAACTTTTTCTGTTTAATAAACGGCAAATAATTTGTATATGATTAAGAGTATTATATGAATAGTAAAAGAAAATAATGAAATTAAGCTTTTATTTAAATATTTTCAATGCAAAGAGTTTGTCTATTTCCTTTTTTTTAAATGTAAAACTCCCGAAATCTGGCAATCATACACAAAATTAAACTATTTGATTTCAAGAATTTATTTATGCAGTCAATGTCAATCTAGTATTTGACATTTACCTCCTTTCCTACAAATCATCCCAGCAACTGTCTTATTAAAAATAGTCCTAGCTTAAGTTTAAGGGCCTACATCCTGACACTCAGAAATTTAAAAGGATCTCTGTGTCCATTAAAGAGATGGCTATTGTTAAACTCACTCAATGTTTACATACTTGTATTTATTCACACAGCTTTGATCATGGAAGCACTTTTTCTGAACATCACAGATTCTCCTAAGTGATTAAGTGGGAGAGGCACAAAAATAACTCCATGTCCAGGGAGTATACAGAAGCCCCCAGGCCCGTGAAAGGCTTACTCACTGGGGGGACGTGTGTGTGTGTTCATCTGAAACACACACACATACAGATGTGCTGAAGGCCTAGCTTAACTAGTTTCTTTCTTCTTCTAAACTATTTTCCATATGTAAACAGTTATCTTTCCTACTTTTCTAACTGTGAAGAGTTAATAATCTAGTGTGAACCCTGAGTTGCAAGCTATCTGTCCAAAGGCATCCTGGGCCTACAGATATGTTGTATTTGACTCACAGGCTGCTTTATCATCAAAATTTGAATATGCAAAAACTGAAAAAAAAAATGTTTAAAATCTGCATTTCCCCTGCTTTTGAGAAATCACAAGATCTGCAAAAATAATGTGCGTTCCCTCATAGTAACAGTTAGCTCCAGCCAGTTCATCCTTGCAACTGTCCCTACTAAGGGAGAGAAATTCCTCTGCAATTGACCTGGGTCTCTCCTGCCACTAGCAGCTTTCTCTTCCATACTAACCACCAGTGGCTATTTCTGTAGTCAGCTTACACCTTATCAGATTCATTCCTATCTATCACTTGCTTGACCCTTGTGGGTACTTTTATTTGTGGCCCCCAGTGTAAAATGACAAATGCTTCAATCACAGAACAAAAAATGTACCTACTCATAAAAAATTTCAAGCATAGCTAAGTCATATCTGTATTTAAATTATAAAAATTCAGCTAAGACATTGTGAGTCAGTGAATAACGGAGGATAATATAAACAGGCCATTATGTCCATCTTTGTCATTCCACTCAACGAGTATGGGCCAGGAATAAGCACTCAGGAATCCGCTCTTCTCTGAATAAGCTGCTCCCCCATTTCCCTGGTAGTATAGCTTATTGCACTAAATATAATTCACCTGCTAAAGATCAACACTGTTTGCTCTTTCAAGCAAGATGAATCAGGGACCAGAGTGAACTTACTTAAAACAGCCAAATAAACTTGTGCATCAACAGTTTGTGAGGCACTGGGTACCAGGCTCCCTCAAAGATGGGAAACAAATGAGGCAAACATATGACTGCTCAGCGGACAGCTTTAGGGTTTTGAGATTGCTGTGCATGGAGAAGAAATGCAAGCAGGTCACAGCAGACTCCCTGAGCTAAGGAGACAGAGAGAGAAACCTGGGGAGACACTCAAGAAGAGAGAATTGCACAGAGAATTCTATAAATCTTCAAAGGGTCCCCTTAAATATTTGACAGAGCACTGATCAGTATGTGCATGAAAGGATACCAATCAAACCTAGGAAAGAACTACTGGAAGGCATGAGAGATCAGAGTGTTGGTGTTCACACAGGGCCGGTTATATGTTGCC
>NW_003852408.1:4298621-4305735 GCF_000181295.1 Otolemur garnettii | reverse complement strand
GGCATTGTGGCAGGCGCCTGTAGTCCCAGCTACTCAGGAGGCTGAGGCAAGAGAATCACCTAAGCCCAGGAGTTGGAGGTTAGTTGGAGGTTGCTGTGAGCTGTGATGACACAGCACTCTACCAAGGGTGACAAAGTAAGACTCTGTCTCTTAAAAAAAAAAAATTAATCAGGTATGGTGGCAAATGCCTGCAGCAACTTGGGAGAATGAAGCAGGAAGATTATTTGACCCCAGGAACTTGAGGTTGTCATGAACTATGATAATGCCACTGTAATCTAACCTGGGCAGTAGAGAAAGACTCTGTCTCAAGAAATAGTAATAAATAAAATAATAAAAAATAAAACTCCCTCTTTCTATATGTATATTCAATATTACACTAATAGCATTAGCCAGTGCAATTAGGAAAGAAAGAGAAATTAAAAGGCTCCATATTGGAAAGGAAAAATAAACTAACTTTATTCATGGAAAATGTCATCATCTATATAGACAATCCAACAATATTTTTAGACCATTTTTTTTTTTTAAAGAGACAGGGTCTCACTATGTTAGGCTGGAGTGCAGTGGCTCTTCACAGGTGTGATCCCACTACTGATCAGCATAGGAGTTTTGACCTCTTCTATTTCCAATCTAGGCTGATTTGCCCCTCCTTAGGCAACCTAGTGGCCCCCTGCTCCTGGGAGTTCACTATATTGATACCAAACTTAGTGCAGACACCCGATCAGCATAGTGCACTACAGCCCAGAACTCCTGGACTCAAGCAATCCTCCTGTCTCAGCCTCCCAACTAGCTGGGACTACAGGTGTGGGCCACACATCTGGCTAGACAATTTTTTAAAGTTACTATAATTAATGAACAAGTTTGGCCAAGTTGAAGATCACAAGATAAATCTACACATCTATCATTTTTCTATAGTCTAGCAATGAAAGTAGTCAATGAAAGCATATGTCCCAAACAGACTTGTATACAGATGTTCATAAAATTATATTTTTAATAGCAAACAACTAGAAATAGCCCAAATGTTTCTCATCAAGTGAATGGATAAACACATGATATTATATCTGTACAATGGTACGCTATTCAACAGGTAAAAAGGTATAAATTATTGATACACACTACAACACATATCAAACGATTATCCTGAGAACAAAAACCAAAAAGAGCATGTATTGTATGATTCCATTTATATGAAATTCTAGGGAAAGCAAATCAGTAGTTGCCTGAGGATGGATGGGAAATGCAGGGACGAGAGGGACGTACATGAAGAAAGCTTTGTGGTGATGTTTTTGTGAATATTTACAGACATCTAAACATCAAAATGTGCACTTTAACTATGTATAGTTTATTGCATGTCAAGCACAACTCATTAAAGTCATTTTTCAGAGAAAAAATGTTTCACAGAACATGACCCTTTAATCTATATTGCTTCATTTAATGCTCAATGCTAGAGAAAAGTTGCTCAGTTGAATACAATAAGAAACGGATTCTGATACCTAACATGGTACCTGCTTCCCTAAGGGATTCCCAAATAAAATGATGACTCTACAAAATTTTAACCCCTCCATGCTGACTTTAGAATCCACCTCCTGAATTGATGTGAGTCACTATAAAATGAAGAGTCATTGTCTTTTGTTTGAATAAATGGCTAATTCCAGGACTAGGGCAAGAAAAGCGCTAGTAGATGAGCCTTGGGTAGCTTACTGAGCCCGAAACTAAGAAGTGCTCTTAAAATGATAGGGACTTGTCAAATGAACACTGAAAGTGACTTGAAGCACCTCTCAATATAGGCAACATTAGACAATGTAAATAACAGTAATAAATAATGATTATAATGGATTATGACCCTAGACTAAAAGAAGTATCAGTAGGCAATAGTGATATACTTGAAGAAATGAAGGAAGGAAAGGAAGGGAGGAAGAGAGTGAGGGAGGGAGGGAAGGAGGGAAGGAAGAGAAGGTGGCAGGGAGGGGGAAGGCTCATCAAACATTTCGACTATTTGAATATGAGTCTAAACCCCAGAGTAGTATAGCATTTTTCAGTATTTATCTTGCTCGCTGAGATTCTTAGATCTGTAGATCTGTGGTTTCATATCATTCATTACTTTTGGAAAATCTTCAGTCTTCATCTTCTCAATATTTCTTCTACCCCATTCTCCCTCTTCTTCTGGAATTTCAATTACATGTATGTTAGCCCATACATGACTTCTATTGATGTCTATTCAAGTTCACTTATTTTTCCTTTGGCTGTGTTGAATCTACTAATAACATCATTAAAGGCCTTTTTCATCTCTTTTACTTTGTTATTATTGTTCCTTTTGTTATTGTTTACCTGGCAGATATATTTAACTGTTTTTTACAGTTTTTCTCTTCTCACTAACATTCTCCATATCTGGTTTACATGTGCTTATTACTTATTTTCATTAGAGCATTTAATATATTAATCAAATCCTCATTTTTAATGCCATATCTGAGTCTGGATCTATTGGTAGCTCTGTCTCTTCACAATGGATTTCTTTGTTCGTTTTTTATATGTATGTGTCCCAAATATTTTGGTTGAATGCTGAATGTTGCATACAATAGAAGTTCAGGTAAATCATATTTATACATAAAAATGATCACATCTCTCTGCTTCTCGGGTTAACTAATGTCAGATGTCAAGTCAATCTAGTCTAGAACTGGGTTTAGTTTGGGTTGTACTGCTGTACAATTTATCTATCATTAGTTTGTCCTTAGGGTGTTGCTGAAAGGTAATATTCCATCATTGCCTGAATATTCCTGCTCTACCCTCGGTTTTCAGGCTGTATAGCTGTGACTCCAAGAAACTCTTTCCTCACTCCTTCTTTATTCTCAAAGGCTGACTACAATTGCTTGATACAAGGTGCTTTCTAGCTTGGGGTTTGGGGCTGAAGGGGACAGGGAAGGATTCTTCTCTCCTGTTTTTCTTTAGTCTTAAACAGGTCTGGTGTCCTTAAGTCTTGTGAGTGGAGCTTTCTCAGTAATCCCAACTTTGCTCCAGCTATGGGGAACCGCTAATGCTCTTGATCCATGTGGTTTCCTGCCTTTCCCCCAAATGAAAAGGACATTTTCTTTCTTTCCTTCTCCACAAGTTACAACAGATATTCACCTCTGCCCTAAGAGCAAGATTTGCCACCTAACCCCCGCTGTGAACTCTTTAGGGAAGACGAGTCCAGGTAAAGCTTCATGTGTGGCACATGCCTCTCTTCCAGGACTATACCATCAAAGGAGGCTTACTCTGGTATCTATTCTGGCTCTTAAAGTCTATCCTGAGCCACAGTAGTAGTGTGTTTAGAAGAACCTGTGAGTTGGTGTATCTCTAAGGATTCTATACTCTCATGCTAGCTCACAAGTGACCTTTAACATTTTGTATAAAATTTTAGCTTTTTCTTAACCCCTTGTATCTCAGGCCAAGCCTAAGATTCACCAGGGGTAAATCAGAATTTATGTGTAGTCCCTTTCTGAAAGCCCTATTTTCTATTCATTTCAGGCTAGCTTGATGCACTATGACCCGAACTCTTTGATGAATTCAAGAGAAGTTATTAGTTTGTAAATTATCTGGAATTTTCTTATTGATAAAATGAATTTATGCTCTTTCCAACTTTCTATATCTTAAGGAAAAACCAGGAGTGAAATTCATATTTCTAATCAGTAAAAAACTAAATACTTTGAGAAATGCTCTGAGTTTGGAAGATACAAACAAAATATTCTGAAGTACACAACAGCATTATCTGTCATTTACCAAGGTTCTTTCCACTAAACCTCATGTCTTTCCAACACAGATAGATATTTATGTCTTCATCATGCTTTTCATGAATGAGCACAGAAAAGGAGAATGAACTGAGTGGGAATGGTGGGGAATGAGGAAATAAGACACATAAGAGAGATAAGACACACAAAAGACAAAGATAGGATTGAGAGAACTGGAGCAGCAAAGACTGCAGCTAGCACTGAACTGTGGTTCTAGCTTTATTTATATATTAACTTAAATAAGGCTACCAAATGACATAAATCTTGGCACATGGGGTAAAGGTTAACTTTAAAAAGGAAAGGCTGTGTGCTTGTAGGCAAGACAAATAGGAAAGTATGCAGGGGCTATGTGACTTCTGGCATAGTAGAAAAGAATATTACTAGAGGAGGAGAAGCAGCTGGGGGTCATTCCCTGGACATCTCCCCAGGCTGTGGGGGCCCTGCCAGCTCATAGCTCCACAATGCTGACTACCTCTGGTTGCAGTTAGCTTCCCATCTCCCAGCTCAGCCACCTCCACTTACAGATGTGTAATCCCTGGTCCTCCACGACAAATAAATGTGAAACATGAACCCTGTGACTCTCTGCAGGAGGAACTATTCATATAGAGAACATTAAGAACAAGGGAAATCTTCCAGGTGACTTAGACCAATTTCCTCACTTCACAGATGAAGAAAATAAAGTCCAGAGGAGTGAAGCAATGTGTCCAAGGTCACCCAAAGCTATAGGCTTCAAAGACAACTGAGCCCACAACCCCAGACATCTGATGACCTGCTCTGTTCTTGAAGAAATATTACATTCTAGATCATTTGTGTACCTTGTCTATAGCTTCCAATGTAGAAGCTACCTCATCTTTTAGAAATGATGGGCCTGATTTTGTAATAATGGTATAAGGCACATAATGGAATGAATGGCTTTTGAATCAGAAAATTCTAAGTTCAATCATGTACCTGAATATTTGGTTTTGGCCAAGTTTCATATGCTTTCTGAGCCTCAGTGGCCAAAACACAGGGTCAATAGCACCTGTTCTGTAAAACTGATATAAATGTCTGTGAGTGTATGTTTGTGTATGTGTATGAGAGACAGCATGTGCCTACACATAAATATACTCATCTAGTGCCCAACATCTTACAAAGATGACCTTATTACCTTCCCTAATAATTCACTAAATAATTCACTTTTAAACCTAAATAACCTAAATAATTCACTTTAAAAGCAGTACAAACTCATTCAGAGGCATTCTGACATTAGAGGCCAGAAGCTCTACCATCCTGCCACATTCCCCACAAGAATATATGTTAAAGATCTACAAGAGTAACGGTCACATGTACACATATCATGGTCGTTTATTCTTTTTTTCTCCCTATTGTCTGCCATATAAATATAAAAAACCACTTTTAAATGTCTGGGAGCATATATGTAAAAGTATTAATATTAACAGTAGCTATTTAGAGGTCATGAAATTGCATGTACTGCTTTTCTCTTCTTTCTCTTTCTTTTTACGAATTTTTATTTTATACCACTTATAAAACCAATATGCTTTAATTGTATGAAAAGTTTAATGTATGTTTTTTGTAATTGAACAGTAGAGGAGGCATGTCTCAAGGAGCTGCCTTTCCTTTTCATTCTTCAGCACATGTTCATATTGAACAGCTCCAGGACACACAAGGTAGCCTCGGAAATCTGAGCAAAACAGGTGCACTGTCAGAAACAGCCCTGAGCACTTGTCTTTCCTCAAGGTAATAACCAAGGGCACAGGGAAGAGAATCAAAACAAAACAGAGTAAATACACTTTCAAAAGAATGAAAGAAGAAAGACAAAACAAGGTAAGATTTGGAAACCAGGCCAAATGCTACCAGTTTAAGATTCCAAGGACTATTTCTCACGTTTCCCCAAGTTACTTTGTTCAGTCCCTAAGTGTAGCCCCAGGCCCCCTCACAGCTCAACTCATGTGTCTGGCTTGATGGTATGAGGGAATAAATATCCTCCTCATCAGAATGCGGCACGTATATGTCATAAACACGCATGTATTTATGTCCATGAACATTTGCTTTTGTTTCCATTTCACTTTTGCTAGGCAAAATTTCTCTACAGGACTGTGTTTTGGTTGGTGCAGGATTGAATATCACCTTGGTGGTCTGGAAGAAAACTAAAAATAATTCTATCCCAGGGCTTCAAATGGTCAAGAAGGTGACATGCCAGAGCTATGGCAAGCCAGAGTTCACTGTGATGTGAGCTCAGGGGAGAGCCCTGTGCTGCAAATCCATCTAGAGAGGACAGAATTTACTTGTTATACATGTCATCTGTAGGAAGGTTAAACAAAATGGTAAAAATTGTCCCCATCAGGGGAGACAGCAGCTCTACTCTTTTGTTGACATTATCCTCACATCTACAAAGGTCTTTCTGAGCCTCCCAACTTCCTGCTCTGAAACTAACTCTTCCCCCTGCTTTATGCCTGAACTGTGACTTGTACAATAATTAGTATTTTCATGGCACCTGTAACACCTAAATGCACTGTTTATATGTTGTCTCTTTGTATTCCCAGGCCCTAAGAAAATGCCTGGCACATAGTAGTCACTAAAAAAACATTTAATAATAAACAAATGAGTATGTGAGTGAAGAAAGCTAACATTACTGGAATTTGAAAATAATGCCTTCAGACTAAACAGACTTCTCCCATTGTGCCTCTCTCCTTTCTGTTCCTGGCCTATGTACCACTATCAGTCACCATCAGCTAGACTGCTCTGTCCTGGAGACCATCTTAGCAGCAAGCTCTGGTCTAAATTCACAACCAAATACGCAAATTCATTAGTAGGATGCTGACAAGTCTACACTATGTGGACAATGACTAACAGCCACACTTGGGTCTACTGGAATTTTGTGAATTTCCTTAGACAGGGCTCTGTGCCCTTAGGACCATGGGACACCTCAGGCAGGAGGTGCAGGCCCTCTCCTAGGTTGGCCACCAAACCACAACAGCAGAAAGAGTTTGTTCCCACTGGATCCTGGCAAAGACCTCAAAACAACTCTCTCTGAGTAACAGCCAATGGCACTTTCTCCTGCAGAAGGGCCCCTCTGCCTCTCTGCTCTCCTGCTAATAGTTTAAGAGTAGAATATCCTTTCTAACCAAAGGAAACCCAAAGGCAAGTATGAAATATTAATCAGTGAAGTACCGGTGAGAAAAAAAAAAAGTAGGAAGAAGAAAGGAAAGGATGGGAGGACAACTATTGACAAGAGGGCCTTGTCAAAAAGAGAGAGTGCAAAACAGAAAAGAGAGTGTGTACTACTTTCCTAGAGTTGCTGTAACCAAGTACCAAAAACTGGGTGGTATGAAACAACAGATTTATTATCTGAA
>NW_003852408.1:4294744-4298601 GCF_000181295.1 Otolemur garnettii | reverse complement strand
TTTTTTTTTTTTTAATTTCAGGTTAATGTGAGAATACAAACAACCAAATCATGATATTTGAATTTGTTAGGTAGAGTTTCTCTTGTAGTTATGTCCTGCACCCAAAAAGTGCCATACACCTCTACATTGTGTCCATTCTGTCTGAAGTTTCCAGAGGACAGATCTAAGTCTGAAATCATGGTTTGATGGCTTTAGGGAAGTATTCCCTGCCTCTTTCCGCTTCCATTGTTGCCAGTGACCCTCAGCATTCTGTGGCTTGTGGCTGCATCACTCCAGTCATGTGGTTCTTCAACCTGCATGCCTCCACACCATCTTTCCTCTACACATGTCTGTCTCTGCATCCAAAGTCTCTTATTTGAAAGGAGATCAGTCATTTTGGTTTAGGACCCTCCCTAATGATTTCACTTACTTAATTACTTCTACACTGACCCTATCTCCAAATAAGATTACATTCTGAGACATAGGGTGGGGAGTTAAGACTCCACATATTTTGAGGGGTGGGAGGAGAGGAAAGCCCCTAACAGAAAGGAAAGGTTCCCACCACATAGATTCTCCATGCCCATCTGAACCTGGGCATTTCACTGGCCATTGCCCAGCAGTATTGGTTTTCACTTCACCTGAACCCAACGTGGTGCTAAAAGCCTCAAGACTAGGCATTGGTGTAAGTGGGCAAGACCGTACCCAGGGAATGTCTGAATTCAGTGGACCTGAACTTGACTCAAGGCGGCAAAATCACTGAAATGCCAAAGATTCAACACACAGGTCAGGGAACTACCAAGCACAACTCTACAGTGTGGTCAGTGTGTTTATTTTCTCAGAGTTCATGAAGGCAAACAGCACCTGACACTTGTCAAGTCTCATTACTGACTCCCATCTTACCTGCTCTGACCTCCTTTGACTTGAAATACAGTAAAGAACACACCTCTTAAATCCCAATGCTGGTTTATTCAGCTATTTGTTCACTAATCCTCCTAGTTGATGACTCAGGCAGACACTGTGCTGAATCCACAGCTGAATTAGAAATGCATGTTGTCTGTCTTCACGGACCTGAACTTCAGCCACAGATATGGACATTGAGAAGGTAAGAGTTCACTATTTCAAACCAAGACTGCTCATCACCTTTTTTGGATTATTTTAGTCATAAGAAAGCCTTGCTCCCCATGTGCTATTGGTGACCTTCCCTTCTCCCATTTCTATGAGCTCTGAGGCTTCTTGCAAAGCCACAGAAGGAAAGTGGGATAGAATCATAATGCCAGAAGTCCTCAATGAATGAGTAATGGAATTAAAGTATAAATACTCACCTCCCTGGCCCTGACAGTAGTTTCCGTATGAGTTGTGGAGGGTGTTTTGTTTTGTTTACATTTCTGAGAATTTCTGCACAGGTTTCAGTTCCACTTAGTTCATGGTACAATGTTAGCTAAAATCTGAGTGCCCATCCCTGTCCCACTTCCCTAGTCCCTACTGGGGTTTTCTGTACTGCACAAAAACCTACTTGCACTTAATTCATTATCTCAGGGTCTGTATCTAGAAGACCCCAACTAAGAGAAAACTTAATTTTCTCTTAATCCATTTTAATTTAATTCACTACAAAGTGATTATAGGCATTTCACAGGGACACGTTATATGCACGTAAGTGGCTCAAGGTCAGGTAAAGTAGAAAGACATACTATGGCAGCTTAAATACATTGTGGACAAACAAATGAAATGAGCATGAGTATAAAAATGGAATGATTAGGTTTGACTGCTGGGATTGGGTTGGGATAGGCATTATGGAAGAGAGGGGCCCCCTATATCCAGAGGGCTGGAAGTTAAGCAGTGTTTTTCCAACTTTTTACATTATCACTCCCTCTAACGAGGCTTTTTAGACTTTTTTTCATCCTAATTGCCTTTGCCCACACCCAGGTATATTGTGTTCTCTTTTTATGTTCCATGATAGGAGATATTCCCATTGTAATATCTAAGATATTTTCCCCCATCACACTCAAGAACTAATTTTTGCTCCCACTGAAAAATGAAACAGAGAGAGAGAGAGAAGGAAGGAAGGAAGGAAGGCAGGCAGGCAGGCAAGCAGGCAGACAGGCAGGCAGGCAAGGCAATATAGGAAAAGAAATAGCAGGAGAAATACCAAAGGATGTGAAAGTAAACAACTTACAGATGCAAAGATAATTAGTCCAGTTTGGCCTCTGGTAGATTAATGATGACTACAGCTTGTTTGATACTTCTACCTCAAGAGGAGATGTTTATGTCTCTTCCAGGTCAACCCTTAAGGGACTGACAGCTTCCAACTCTGTTTCTTGGAGCATTAAGTCTTAGCATCCAGCTGACATGTTGTAGGGAAGCTCAAACAGCCGTAAGGAAAGGTGCATGTGGAGAGGAAACAGCCCAGCCCAGCCCAGCTCCTAGCTAACAATCAACATCAACTTGCAAGTGAACAAGCCATCTCAAAGTGGATCCTTTAGTGCCAGTTGAACTGTTCCTGCTGACCCACACAGCCCTGTTCAAATTAGAGAATTATGAACAGAATAAATGCTATTGTTATGAGTAACTAATTTGGGGGGTGATATCTGATAACAGAAGTAAATCACATGCTTGTAGACACTATTCAAAACTTCCAAATCATATAGCAGGTTCACTGCCTATTCACAACCCACAGTCTTAACCAATCTTTGTTCATTGTTTTTGACTGTGTTATGTACTTTTAGAAACTCAAGTAAATACCAGGTAAACAAGTTCTTAAGCGAGTGATTCATTATTTAAGGTAATGAGGTCATACATGGCTTGTCAAATGTAATTTTCTTTTTATTTTAAGCAAGCCTGTTCTTGCTTATGAATCAATTAGCTTATAAATAAAAACTATCCCAAGGCATGAACAATATTATCATATTTCCAAGAAGCAGGAAGATACTTAAACACATTAAAATAATGTGGTTATGGGGCGGCACCTGTGGCTCAAAGGAGTAGGGCGCCAGCCCCATATGCTGGAGGTGACAGGTTCAAACCCAGCCCCAGCCAAAATCATCATCATCATCATCATTTGGCTACGTTAACCAGTTTCATGAAAATATTTCAAAATGTATATAAAACTAGCACACTGTATCCCATAATTGCATTAATGTACACAGCTATGATTTAATAAAAATAAACAAATAAAATAATAAATAAAATAAAGATCCAGCCCTAAGAGAGTAGTTCAGACCAGAGATCAAATGAAAATAGTTTTAAATACATGTGATGGGCAAACTACCCGACCCCTAGCATGGTGTACAAAATAAAGAGCGGTGAGGGAGAGGGGTAAATGAGGAATTCTCATACACACACCATGCTAATCACATTATCTTTTTCTCTAAAACAAATAAGACTTCCTTATCATTGCTTCCATTCACCACACTTAATCAGATATTGACTCAACACTATAATTCAGAGAGTTGAAGAAAAGACATTTGTAAAGTCCAAATGAACTTTTCTGTGTTTGTAACCACAAAGATAGGTTGGCAGAAGTTGGGTGCAATTTCTCCCGTAAAATCTGCTACTGAGCCTATGTGGACTTCCAGAGTGAGAGGAAGTCCAGGAATCTTTAAGATAGACTTCACCGTCCCCATGCCTGCTGCCCTCCACGATCCGCCTCAGGTCTAACACAGACTCTCTGCACTCATTCCGTAAAGTAACATCTATCAAAGCTACAAATTCAAAACAGGTGCACATTTAGCATGTAAATGTAGAACAACTTTATATTTCCTTAGCTGCATTCAACATGCTCATAAAATTTGGGTTTCTGCAGTTTAGGCCAAAGTTACCAAAAAAAAAAAAAAAAAAAAAAAAAAAACAATTAGTAAATTAAATTACAAACAAGAAGGATA
>NW_003852408.1:4293445-4293872 GCF_000181295.1 Otolemur garnettii | reverse complement strand
TAACGGGGTAAAATGAGCAGGCAGGTAACACAGTTCCTGACTACTCGAAGAAATGCAGTGAGGCTCAGAAGTTAGCCAGAATCATAAAGTGAATCATTACTGTGTAATTAGCTGGTATTTCCTTCTCATCTTCATTTGGCTTTACTTTTTTTTATTATTAGCATTTTTTTGTTTGTTTGCTGTTTGCTTTTCTCATTTCCTTCATTCTTTTCTTTTCTTGTCTCTTGTCTGGTCTCATTCATGTCTCTTCTTCTCCTCCTTATTACACCCATTTGAATATTGACACTTCTTTTCTTCCCTCTCATCTCAGTAGGTGATTTATTTCTATTAGGGAAATATTTATTCCTGGGTGAATTTTTCAGATTGTTGTTTCTGACTTCTCATAAAGAAAGGATATAAAAAGATATTAATCAGAGAAGGTAGGAGA
>NW_003852408.1:4263023-4293300 GCF_000181295.1 Otolemur garnettii | reverse complement strand
TAAAGTCAATACCCCCAAAATGAGCTCTGGCCTTGTCCAGGGTCCTTCCCCAGAAGCAGCTCCTCTTTCCAGGGTACTCATCAGCCCCAGTGTCAACTCAGAAGCCCAAATTAGCAAAGGAGTTACATGTTCACTCCTCTTTCCTTTGTAGGCTGCATGTCCACTTAATCAAAATAGCTACCCGATTATTTTAATGAGATTAATGTATGTGAATACATTTTTATTTTATCAGATGCTGAGGGGAAAAGGTAGCAGCTCGAACATTTGAGGTGAACATATTTAAATTAGAATCTCCCCCTCAGGGCTCTCTCTCCTCCTCTTCCTCTAGACAGGGACGGACTGCAACAACCAAACCATCACAGTGGAGCTGACATTTGCAGCTGTTTAGCAAAAACCAATAAGCTCATGGATCTTAAAAGGCATCTTGTATAAAAGACTTTTATCTTATTTTCTTCAATTAGTTTCTTTTAAGGAAAAAAAATTATCTCCCCACCTTTCATCCGAATTATAGACCTTTCTTTTTCAGGGATTCTAATCCTCCTTGCAACTGTGCCCTAACTTTTATGGTATATTTTCTATAATATGTCATGATGAAAATAGTCCATTCCATGGTATACATATACCACAATTTATTAATCCATTCATGGATCGATAGGCACTTGGGCTTCTTCCATGACTTGGCTATTACAAATTGAGCTGCAATGAATAATCTGGTGTAAATACCTTTTTGCAAAGTGAGTTTTGGTTTTTTGGATATGCTCTTAGTAGAGGAATTGCAGGATCCAATAGTAGAGGAATTTTTAGATCCCTGAGTGTTCTCCAAACTCCTTTCCCAAAATCCCACATATGCATAAATGCATTCATGATCTATGTGTATTTGACTTAATAAAAAAAAAATTAATTAAAATAAAAAGAAAATATTCCATTCATTTATTAATTATATACAATTAAATGTGTTTTATTATTTATAGATGTATTTTAAATTACACCAATTGAAATTAATTTTTACCATCTCAGTGTTGAATACCATCATAGACCCAGACTAGGTAGTTGAGACTATGTGAATTCTAAAAAATTCACAGGTGAAGGAATTAGTCTGGAGGAATCAGAAAAAATGTGAAAGAGGAATTAGGACTATCCATGTGCACTGGACAAAAGTCAGGAGGTGGAGGGACGGTGCATATGGGCAGACCACGCAGTGAGCAGTGACCCCCAGGGTCAGGCTCCATCTTACTTTCCAGAGAGTAAAGCCCTACAGTCCCAAGCTAGAACTTCTCTGAAAGGTCAAATGAGAAAACTCTGTCCAAAAAAAATTACATGTAATCAGCGGCTGGCTCATTCACTACTCAATGCTCTGGTCTGCATGTGTTTGAAAAGAGGGGGTAAAAATTTCACTTCCCTCTTGGTCCCAAGACCATTAGCAAATCTCACCACCTGTGATCTCATCCTCAGGCGCTGCACCCCTCCTTGCTCATACAAGGAAGGCTTCCCACAAGCCCAGGCCAAAGAGGAGGGAACCAGCCAAAGAATGGCAGGTCACTGCAGACAGCACCTGCAGACTGAGGCCCCAGGGGGCCCTGATGGCTCCATCAGTCCCCACTGAAGCTACAGAAAAAGAGCCTATTCACGCCTATCCCCTCCTAAAGACGGCAGCAGAAGTCAGAGCTGCTCTGGTTGCTTTTCTTACGTCTCATTAAGAAAATGCTTCACATTCAAAACTGTAAAGCCAAATTCTTAAAATGGAGTGATGAATAGGAAACATCAAAAAGAAAGACAAAGTTTGGGGGGAGAAAAAGTACATCAGAAGAAGTTTTAAGTAAAAGACACCCTTAAATTTTTATACCATTTATAAAGAAATGGTAGCAATTATTTTAAAAACTGAACCATCTCATTATGAACCCATCGGAAATTATATTTTCCCTTTAATGCAACATTATAATAAAATTCAATCATGCAAGATTTCCAGCTTTTTAATTAAAAAAAAAAAGGAAAGAAAAAAACCTTCCTAAAAGCAAAGGTCACTAGATACAAAGTAAATGCCAGATTTTATCTGGCTGTTGGAGAACACAGTCTGCTGAGCTGATTGAAGCAAAGGCAGCTGCGTGTAGGTCATTTGTTTGTCCTGGATTCAGCCCTAAATGGAGTAGCACAAAGTGAAAAAAGACGCTAGAATATCCTTGGCCTCATGGACCTTTGCTCAGAAACAGTCCAATCTGCCCAAACTCACCTTGTGCTTCTTGTCCTCAGTGGCGCCTCTCCTGAGATATACCCCTCACCCAGCACAAGCCCAGATCAGCATCACTCCCCCCAGCCATGTCAAAGAGACTGGCTAAATTTCCATAGTTCGAATTAATGCTAATAATTGCAACCACATGCACTTTGTGTACATGTCCCAAATCTGAAGTCTCCTTCATCTTTTTCACCTCTGCTTTATCAATCTTTGTAGAAAGTTCAAATGACCCGATTTTTTTCTAGAGTACCAAAAGTGATTGATGTTTATAATGACATGGCCTCGGCAATACACAAACAGAGGAGCCTGTGGACTCATCAAAGATTCTGCTACGTTCAATGTATTTTCAAGTGTTGTAAGTAGCACAGTTTGCTGGAAATTAGTAATCCATCTAAAGTGCAAATCTCTGTACATGCAGAAGGCACTAGATAAATAAATGATTATTTAATACGTATGTCCTATCATTATGTTTACAGTGTGACAGAATGAAGTTTTGCCAGAAGTTGCAGTGGGGGCGGGGGGTATTCTCAAAAAATGTCAGTGCAGCTAAGAAAAAGATTTTTAACCTTTAGCATGGTAGTTCTCAAAGTGTGGATTCTAGACTCACAGTCTCAGCATCTCCTGGGAACATCCTGGCCACTGTCATGGCCACACACTTCTCAACTCCCACCTCAGACCCACAGAATCAGGAACTCTGGAAATGGGGTGTCTAGCAAGCCCTCCGGGTGACTCTATACGTGATAATGTTTGCAAGCCACAGAACTAAAGGGAAGCCTCACTAATGAGGAATCCTCAGAGCAGGGCCTTGAAGGTCAGGTGTGATAACAGGATGTTAACAGATGAGGCCCCAGAAGGAGGGAGAACCCAGAGGCAGGAAGCAATGCCTGCATTTGAGAACCAGCAGGTAGCCTAGTTTGGCTGAAATGCACAATACAGAAAGGTGACTAGCAGAAGTTGATGCTGGAAAAAATAGACACAGATCAGGTCATGAAAAACTATATACTACATCCTGTAGTCCCTGCGAAGTCGATGAGAATCTGAAAGAAATGTGTGACAAGATCAAAACTACCCATCAGGACATATCTTCTGAAATTAGACTTGCTACATTTTACATAACAAACGGTGGCAGTGAAGGAAGGAGGTTACACGGAGATACCTTTTTTCCAAATATTCCTCTGAGTAAGGCATGTCTACTGATAATCAGAAGATTCAAATTTATAACTTCAATATCCTTGGTATCTTAATTTTACATTTAGAGGTTCTGAACCACTGAACTGCAACAGCACAGCTCAGAAATGACATTCCGTTCTATTTCTCTTTGTGGACGTTACCACTATCAGAGATGTTTCTCACCTAAGTGATGAAGACTTAAGAAAGCACCGCGGCTATGAACAGATTACCTTTTTGTAACAAAAATTAATAACATTCTGAATGTGCCTGCGGCAAGAACAATGAATGGCATAGTAAAAAGTAATAAAGAGAAACTTAAATGCATCTTACTAAGAGAAGACAGCAATCTGCGAAGCTGCACACACTATATGATTCCGACTACATGACATTCAGGAAAAAGCAAAACTACGGAGACAGTGAAAATATTGGTGGTTGTCAGGGGCTTGAAGGGAGGGAATGGAGCTCGAAGGATTGTTAGGGCAGTGAAACCACTTGGTACGATGCACTGGTGGGCACACATCAATGCAAACGTGTTCAAACGCACAGAATATACAACAGCAAGAACAAACCCCAAGGTAAAACGATGGACTTGGGGTGACAAAGATGTGTCAGTGCAGGTTCATCAACTGTAACCCACATTCCCACTCAGGTGGGGGACACTGATAACAGGGAAGGCTGGGTGGGAGACAGTAGGGGGATTATAGGAACTCCCTATACTTTCCATTCAATTTTGTTGAAACCCTAAAACTGCTCTAAAAAATAAAATCTATTTAAAAAAAAAAAAAGCTTCCCTAGAGAAACAGTGAGTCCTAAAAGGAAAATTTACTTAAAATCTTGGGCACTTCGAGGCATCCTATCTACAACCCCATTTTTAGCATCTCACTCTCTACCATAATCCCCTACTTTTTCAGCTGACTGCCATGAATAGCTTGGACTCCCACCATCTACATCCAGACGGGCCCTCAGCCCATTCGTCCGTCTACCACCTGCTCCCTGTGACTCACCTCTCATGTCCCTTGGTGTTCCTTACTCAGCTTAATTTTCAAAATCAATCATCCTAACAACTCCCGTTCAGGCACTTCTAATGACTACCTCATCGACTCTTGGAAAACCAAGCCTGGCCAAGCCCACTTTCTGCTCGAGTCATGAATGCATTCACAGAGTTGCACAGTGGGGCAGAAATGTTCACAACCAGGCTGCTGAGCGTAGTATAGCCTTCTCAAACCGGTGTCTTTGACTTAGTAATACACGATTCTCCTGTGCAAGTCACCACCATGAAGTAGACACTTCAGGCTGCTTGGCGGCATCCGTGCACTTCCTTAACACACTCCTTCACACGAGTATTTTATACCTTCTCTCCCCTGTCTCACCCTCGCTTCCTATTAGGCTAAATTGTATCTTGATTAGTGTCTGAAGTCTTCATCAGGAAACCTGTGAATGTGACCTTATTTAGAAATAGGGTCTTTGCAGATATAATCCAGTTAAGGTGAAGTTATACTGGGCATTCATCCAACGGCTGTTGTTTACAAGAACAGGGAAATCTGGACACAGACACAGACACAGACAGGAGTACATCACAAGAGGACAGAGGCAAAGACTGAGTCATGTCTGCCAGCTAAGGAACGCCAAGTTAGTTGCCAGCACCCTCCAGATGCCAGTCTGCCGACTTTCAGACTACAGCTTGCATAGTCGGCCTCCCTGCTTCTCAGGACTGTAGATTCAGACTTGAACCACATCCCTGGCTCTCTCGGGTCTCCAGCTTGTCACCTGCAGGTCTTGGGACTTCTCAGCCTCCATAATCACAGAGCCAATTCCTTATAGTAAATCTCTTAAATCTCTGTGTGTGTATGTGTGCATATATGTGTGTTACATACAGAGGATGCCATCAAAAGGTATATAATTTTAAGAAAGAAAAAGCTGTATTAAAATTGTAATATTCAACATATACCTAAACAAAAGAGAAATACAAGTCACACTGCAGACTTCTTGTAATTGCAAAAGTCCAACGTGACTTGAGTATTACAAATTAAATTCAATTTTTTCCTTTCTTAAAAAATGTATACTTTTTTGGCCTCCTCTGTATACATTTTTGTTTGTTTGTTTCTTTTGGTTCTGTTTCCCCAGAGAACCCTGAGTAAGGCAGCCACCCAGTGTGTGGTGCCTGTTACAGCAGCTCTGGGAAACTAATACACACTGCCTGTCCCTCTGAGGAAACTGAGGCACACCAGAGGCAGCCTCTGTAAGCTCGTACACCTCAGCGCCTGTCCTCTGAGAAGCTGCCTTACCTCGTGCTCTACGGATGCCCCATGTACATGGTAATCAGTCCTTTCACACAGACCTTGCACCCTCCTGTAGATTCAGGGACACTGCTACATCAGTCTTTCCCCCACCCCTTATTTCATCTGTATTTCTCTCCCTATCATATCATTCCCATATACATCAAACATCTATAATTTTCCCAGGCTTTGCCTCTCCTGAACCCACCCCTCCCCATCTCCCCTCCACAATAGTTATTTTCTCATTTCTTTCATGCTCTCTAAAGCAAAACTCACTTTTCAAATTTCTTTACCCTCCTCTGCAGTTCCCCTCTTCCCACACCCCAGTAAGCCCACACTAATCAGCCTTCTGTTCCAGCACACCACTAAAATGACAAAAATAGTTCCTGAGGACAGACTGGTACCCTGCCCCTATTAGGAACACTTTCATCCTTCACATTCCTCTACTTAGATGCTCTTCATAGTTACCTCATCAACTCTGACACATGATACAAATTACGTGTTATAAAATATACACCATCGGAATCATGAGTGATATTACTAAGGTAAGTCATCAGCTCTGCCTGGGTCTGTTAGTTTGTGACACAGAGATGCTGAAACGTTGACTCTGAACCCTTCCTTCTGTGATGCTGTGTGACTGGTGGTCAGAGATGGTCTAACAGTGCTGTGACCCATAAAGAAAACATCCACATGAACAGAGACCGTGGGATGTATTTACTTCTCCCCTGAAGAAAGGGAAAGGAAAGGAGAAGAGAAAGGAGGACAGAGGGGAAGAAAAAGGAGGGGAGGGAGCGAGAGAGAAGGGGAGGGAAGGTGAAAGAAGGATTGGAAGGGATGGATGGAAGGAAGAAAGGAAGGCAACACTATTCAGCACATAGTCCTATTGAAGAAATATTCATTTTTATATCCTTACTCTATAGCAAGAGATGACTATATGAACTAATTGCTCCTTAAATCTCCTTGGTCCTTAGCAAGGATGCTTTAAAATATTTATGTAAAGTCTATTTGTCTTCTACATTAATTTTTTTCAAGGACAATTTCTGGTAACTGTTCCTTAAATGCTCCTTTGAACAAAGAGAATAAATACATTTAGGGAAAACCTGCAAAAAAGTGAACTGCTCTACCCCTGAATCATGAGAAGAAACTGCAAGAGTCTCCTCCTCGTCTATTAACTCCTACCTCACGTAGCCTTGTGCAGAGGCAGCTGGTGTGGCTATGTAGGTTCTTGCACCTGTGGAGCTACACGAGTGACAGGTAACATGCGCTCTGTGTCAGGCGTGGTGCTCGGCTCCAGAAGTGCAAAGGGAAACGTGTGGCCTCAAACGGCTCATAGTCGCCTGTTGATGAGGTGCATGGCCAGGACAGTCGAGGGGCAGATGAGGCAGGGGCGCAAAGTTAACTGGGCTTCCCCTGAAAGTGTAGGAGAGCTGAAAAGGGAGACACGTAGGAGAGAAAGGCGTGTAGCGTTCACTGGCATCAACCTGAGACCTTCTCCCTGATGCCGATTTGAAAGAGAAATCAAATGAGAGTGAATTCCTCCCTGTTTAGGTGACATGAGTACGTGGGTAATTCTGCATCTGGGTACTATGTAAAAAAAATTCACAAAAAATTTTACGCAGTACCCAGATACAGAATGACCCACATACTCATCTCACCTAAACAGTGAGGAATTCACTCTCATTTGATTTCACTTCTACATCGGCATCAGGGAGAAGGTCTCGGTTTGATGCCAGTATATGCTACACACCTTCCTCATACATGTATCTCCCTTTTCAGCTCCATGCGTGCTGACTCCAAACTCAGAGACCCCGGAAGCGATAATAGCTCATGAATGTGTTCCCACTCTGTCTCTTTTTATTGTGTCTTTCTAGTTATGGCAAATGTCATCGGTTCCCCATAGAAAACAATGGCATAAATATTTCTTCTTAAATAAATGGATTATCTAATAAGGTATGTCAATTAAATAACAAAAGAGAGTAAATATTTCAGTGAACATACCCTGACATAACAGTTTCGGAGGTAGTATGACACACTGGAGATGGCATTATGCAGATGATAGAGCTGGACCAGCCCTGGGCTGCATGCTGGGGTGTAGACGCAAGGCCATATCTGTCTCTCCCAGTGGCACTCGGGGATTCGGCACACAGCCAAACACGTAACAGGTATTGGTCAGCATTGCTGGGATGCGTTACAAAAGTAAATGAGACTCTGTTTAATCCGCCCCCACTACAACTGCAACTCAGAGTTGGGGGCTGATACACTGGACAGAGATTTTGTTTCCAGCATCCTTGTTAATTCCCTAGGCACGCTGCCTCTTCTTGAGGGTGTGTGTGTGTGTGTGTGTGTGTGCGTGTGTCTCACTGAACACTCTGGTACAGACAAGATTATTTACACGCTTCTCACTTCCCAGGGTGATCCGCTGGTACATGCACTCTCGATGGGGACTCTATCACCCCCAAAGGGGCAACAACTGGTTCTAGGTGTCTGAAAAAAAAACCTTACTCTTTTCATGTGTAAACCACAGATATAACTATAGTACTCAAACCATTCTATTATATAATCTATTAAAAGTTCACTGACAAAGGTTGTAGTAAGGAAAAAAGATTATCCAAAGGATTTTTAGGAAGGCAGTAATATAAAAGAAAAGGTCAGAAAGCGTAACTGGGTTTCTCAGTCTTGGCACTGCTGACTCTTGGGCCATGTAATTTCTTATTATGGGGTATCCTGGAGTTTGGGGGTGTATAGCAGCATCCCTGGCCATTATCCACTAAATGACAGTTGAGTGTCCCAGTTGTCTCCAGACAATGTCAAATATCTCTGGGAGGAGGCAAATTGCCTCCAGTAGAGACCAATCATACTAGAAGAAACTGTTCACTGTTGGAGGTACCAGCAACAAAGCTACATGTCCCATTGCTCTGAGAAGAGGGAGCTTCTAAGGACAGGAATGTCCCCTCTCAAGAGAATGAAATGAAATTCTTATGTAAGCAGGTTCCTCTCTCCTGGCTCTTCTGGCACGGCATAAAGCCCAGCTCCATTCACAAAGTGGTTCCCAGTAAATAACATGGAATGAGACATCCATCAGTGCCTAAAAGAGATCGTCCCCATGAATAAGTCTGAGTTCAACAGCTAATACACACCCTGCAACTAAGCCCTAAAAGGCTTAGGGGTATTTTTCAATCCACTCAGCAAGTTCATTCATGAGATTATATTTAGACGCACTTAATACTTCAACCAAAATTAATAGGTTCAAAGCATCAGGGAATGCAATGCAATATGTGAATCAGCACTCTTAAATTGGATTAAGATTTTTGAAAGAATTGGTAAGTCAAATTTAAGTAAAATAAATCTCATCAACTAAAGAGCAAGCGTTAGTGAGGACTTTCATTATCACAGACAGGGTTAGAAAATGAATTCAAAATCCAGTTCCATCTCTGACTACCCATGGGGCTCTGGAAAACCAAATCAATATAAAGTGTTAAGTGCTTACAAATTTGAACCTGAAATAGTATGTGTGGGCACACAAATTAAAGGCACCCGATGAGCAGTAGTGATTTTCATGATTCATTTCTGCCTGGTTTCTTTCCTTTCTCTTCCTCCATCCCTCCTGTACCCCTTCCTTCCTCCTTTCTTTCAGTGAAAATGAGGTATAACTACAAGTGCAAAAGGGAAGAAGAATTAGGAGAAACAGTGGCTATAAAAAAGCAAAACAAAAAAATTTCCAAAATGTAGGGCAATTTTTTTTTACTAGTAATTGAAATGAAGACATAGTTCTTTTAACATACAACACAGTCCAACAATTTTTCTTAGATCGCCCTTTTGACCCCTCTCTGCCAAGATCCATTTCCCTGGAAGACGTGTCTGCTGCTGTAACTGGTAGGCTTGCACTCATTAGGTACACCCCACACTTTGAATGTGACTTCCCTACAACCTGACTTGTACACCAAAGGAAGAACCTTTCGACATTTTTGGTTCTTTCTACCATCCCAATGTATCAGCTACCGAGATAAATCATACTTGGAGTTTATTTTGGTACAATAGAAAAGAAATTATTATTGAGCTATCCCAGAGAGGAGATTCTAATCCACAAGCAATCACTTGAAGAAACGCTGGCACAGAATAATAGAAGATAGAGGTTAACAACAACAGTATCTTATAGAACATACAGGAGCAGGTTCCTGAGCTCCCCAAGCTTGTTTACCCATCTATAAATTGATAACAATCATAATAATGCCTAAAATTTACACATATGGCATTGTGACTGAATTAGGTAATGCACTAAAATCAGTGCCTGGCAGTAGAGACCAATCGTGGTCAATAAATGTTTGCTTTTATTGCATTGAAATTTACTGTTGTTGCTATTCTTGTTACTATTATGTCAGTTCTCTTATATATCTAGAAAAAAGAAACTGCGAGAAGTAGGGTAATTTGCTCATAGCCACACACATTATTAGGAACAAAACGATAGCTTAAAGCTCCCAGCTCCTAATTCCATCCTGCTTCCTCAACAGTAAGTTTAGTCACATCCAAACTGCCCTTAAGAGATTCATATAGATTAGTATATGTAACATTTTGGTTATCTCTTACTGCATGAAAAAATTACTTCAAAATTCAATGGCTTAAAATAGCACCCTTGAGTGGGTCAGGAATCTGGCAGGGCTTAGCAGGGTGACTCTTTTGCTCCACAAGGTACTAAGATGACGCAGTAGCTTGTGACCTGGCTGGTCAATGTGGCTCTATTCACGGGTCTAGGGCCTTTGCAGGGATAGTTACAACACTGAGCTCAGATTCTCAATCAGGGTCCTGGACCATGGCTTCTTCAGGATGGTCTTGGGGTAACCAGACTTCCTTCATGGTGGTTCAGAGCTTCCAGAGAGCCTATTGCAAAAGACTGAGCCAGCAGAAGTTGCTGCTACTGCTGCTGCTGTAGAACTTCCTCTGACCCAGCCTCAAAAGTCTCAGAAAGCCACTTCTGCCACCTCCTTGGTGTCAAATCACAGAAGCCAGGCCACATTCCAGTGAGGTGGAATTAAACTCTATCTCACAATGGAAAAAGTAGCACCAAAATTGCAGCAGACATTGTTAGTCTACAATACAGATCACATGTAAATACAAATGGCAATGTTGATGCTTTTGTGAGTCAAGACCTTGGGGTATTACAGAAGAGGGCTTTTTTTTTAATCTGTCCTATCATGTGGGTATGTGTGCAGGTCTTTGTGAGTGAGAGTATGTGTGGATGTGGAAAACTTAATTGACAAGTAATAAATACATAACATGTACTTAATAAAACAATCCTGTGGCCTTATTGGAAAAATGACCCTTCCGAGTAGTTCTTGCAGAAAGAAAAATAAGTAAAACTGATGTCAACTACAATTTGCTCCCAGCCAAATTAAACACGGGCTTCACAGAATGAAAGGGAAGCCATATGTTATTTTCAAAATGGCTTCCCAAGAGGCCAAGCGATATTGCAAAGAGGAAGTGAAGCTGCAGAGTGGGGGCACTGCCAACGAGGACTTATGACCCCACGTATAACAGGAATAATCTCCACTCCCTAGCCACCAGGTGATGGTTCAGAAAGCCTAAGGAAAATTCTAGAAGGGAATTAAATTTAATTTGTTGTTCTGGGCTTAAAGCTGATCCACAGCTATTCCAAGCGTATATTAAACCTTCTGAGTTTTTAAAAAAATAATTTTGAGATGGCTAGTTAATCTCAAGGTCAGAAGAGAAAAACAACGTCACAGATCAAATAAAAACAACCTATCTAATTGGATTGAAGCAACAGAAGACCTAAGATTTATTACTAGTTCAATCTTTATGAATTTAGGTATTTCTCTTTAAGAAAAAAAAGAAAGAAGACACCAACACAGAGCCTTTAAGAATTTTTCTAGAACAAGAAAAAGGGAATGTCATTCTAAAGATGTGAACAAAGAGGCAAGCTTTCACATGTTCACGGTAGGAACATAACAAGTTTTAGAAAATTATTCTGCAAGTTCAACAGTATATAAGATGATATATTCTCTAAAAAGCAGAATTTTAAAATTAAGGGGAAGATGAATTAAAATGAAAACATGATTGATTACAATAAATACAGAGCTAGTTCTAACTTAAAATTAGAAATACAGGGTTTTATATTTACTAAATGCTAGGTTCCTTAATAACATTAAAATAATCACTAATTTGTTATTCTATAATGCATATGGAATACATATTATATAATAGAGTGGTTCTCAACCTTCCTAATGCTGCGACCCTTTAATATAGTTCCTGTGGGTCGAGACCCACAGGTTGAGAGCCATTGATATAACAAGATAGATAGCCTACTATAAATATATTAAGTGTGTATTTACATACAAGATAAAGCAAATGAGAAATAAATGATAGAGTATTATATAATAGAATGTACTGGAACCAAACAATGATTATTCACATATATAAATATGTACATATGCAAATGTCATATATATAGTATACATACATACCCCCACACACACGAAATCAGTTCAGAATAACAATGCCAATATCATTACCACAAAAAGATTACTAAACGCAAATGATGACTAAAACCAGTTTAAGATATCTTTGCAGATTTTTTTCTTTGTTGTCAGGTAATATCTCACTAATGACAGACAGTTAGTGAATTTTTATAGTTATTTAAAGTAATTCTTGTCAATGAGATTAAATTATCAGCTTAATACAGGGTTGCCTTCATTTTTTAACTTTGCTTTCAATTTTTTTTTTTTGCAGTTTTTGTCCTGGGTGGGTTTGAACCCACCATCTCTGATATATGGGGCCAGTGTCCTACTGCTTGAGCAACAGGTGCCATCCATTTGCTTTCGATCTTTAAAGACCACATATTATTATATTATTAATTTTATCTATAATGATGTAAAACATTTACATGGTTCCATAAAATTTTTCTAGATTTAGAAACTTCTAGTTTCTTTCCACGTCTCCTCTACCCTTCTACTTAGTCCCTTCCTTTCTCCAGGATAGCCCGATTTTTTTAGTGATTTGGTTTAACCTGTGCGTATATATGCGCATATATGTGAGGGGAAAATATAAATGCACACAAATACATACACATACACGAGTGTGTGTGTATATATATATACACATACATACCCATAGCACATGCATATATACATAAATACTGCAATATATACATACATATTCAACTTTTTTCATTTATCCATTCATATTTTGTCATTTTTCTTTAAACAACTGGATACTGTATACCATCTTTCCACATTGTTTGATTTGAGCTTGGCAATATGTCTTAAAGATAATTCTTTAGGACTTTCTTCATAACTGCACAGTGCCCAGAGCACAGGTGTCCAATAGTTTATTAAACTGGTCCCGTCCTCACAGATTTCAAGATATTCCTGGGTTTTTGCTAGTATGGTGTTATAATGCATAGCCCTAGGAGTATGGCTTTTTACATTTTCAGCTAGAGTTAATACAGAATTTTGGTGAAAACTTGCAAGTGCTCAGAATATATATCACCCCTATTTCCTTCTTTTCCTATAAATGTGCTGACAGATGCAAACTGAGAGACGTCTCAACACTGAGAACCTGGGGAATATAAAAGTGAGCTTCAGGAAGACTGATCACTAAGCCACCTCAACATCACACACATGAAATCTAACAGTTACTAGTACTGTAAATAAAACACTGAAGCAAGAGTCAAAATTATTTCTGGAGAAAGAAAATACATAACCCCAAAATAAGAAATAATAAATAATCAGGGAATAAAATTCTTAGCAGAGAGGGAGAAGAAAATAGAAGTTTGCTGAATCCCATCTTATACTTAGAGCAAAACCTACAGTTGCATTGTTAACTTTGGTAAGAGAAATAAAACTTTTCCAACGCATTCTTCAAAGATAACCAAAGAATCTATGCCCTCAAAGATAAAAGGCTACTATACTTGCCAGATCACTAGAGAAAACAAATGTAATTTATTAAACATACACTACAAAGAAGTAAGAGAAACACAAAACTCAAAATAAGATGGTCAAAATAGTTCTGAGTATATCAGTTATAACAAGGCATTTAAACGAATCAGATTATTTTTTTAAAGTTTCTCAGACTTGGCCACATTGCCACACTACTCGTAAAACTACTTACAGAGACAAGACTGGACTGACTTTGAGGTCACACAGACCTGATTTAAATCCATAGCTCCAACACTGTTGACCATTTGATCCCCTGCAAGTCATATAATTTATGCCGTTTTGGGTTTCACTTCCTTCATCAGCATAATGGAACTAATAATAAAGTGAGTATTACCTTTGAAAGTTTTGTGAAGATTGGAAAGAATGCACATCATGCGTTTTGCCTCAGGCTGATGTAAATCTATCTTTAAGGCTTACTACTAGTAGAGCATTCATGTAAGGAACATAGATGTGCCACTATTCAAATGAGTAAAACATAAATGGACAGGAAAATAGGCCAAAAGTAAAATAGTATCAGTTGTAGGGCACAAGGAAGACTCGTGTATCATTGTATATTGAGAAAGGACCAAAGTTTCAATTAAACTGTAACAAGTAAGCACTTTATGTGCCAAATATCTTATGAGCAAAGTATAAAACACAAAATACATCAGAGTATAAAAGGAGAACATAATAATACTATGAGATACTAAAAAACCACTTTCAGAAACTAGAAATGAAGTAGAAAAAAAACACACACAAAGAATTTGAATGACATAAATAATAAGGTTGTGGCTCACACCTGTAATCCTAGCACACTGGGAGGCAGAGGCAGGTGGCCTGCCTGAGCTCACAAGTTCGAGACCAGCCTGACCTAGAGTAAGACCCTGCTAAAATAGCAAGGCGTTGTGGTGGGTGCCTGCAATCCCAGCTACTAGGGAGGCTGAAGCCGGAGAATCACTTGAGCCCAAGAGTTTGAGGTTGCTGTGAGCTATGATGCTACGGCACTCTACCAAAGCCGACAAAGTGAAACTCTATCTTAAATAAATAAAGAAATAAATATAAACAAATAAATAAAGTTGATTTAATTGATATAATTAATAATCTCTGATGGTATATAGAATCTTCCCATAAAAAGTAACAAAAGAAATGTAACAAAAATGTAATGAAAGAAAAAACATTTTTAGACATTAGTTTTTTTGTTTTAAAGCACTCCCTGGTAATCACACCTTCTATCCAGGGAAAAATCACTAGCCATTCATAACATTCTAATCCAACTCTAACAAACTCAAAAATGAAAAGGTACATGGTAAGAACACAGCATCACTTAATAATAGTGATTCAGGATTATTTGCTGCCTGTCCTATGTAATCCTACACTATAAATCTTGTATTTCTTTTTTTAAGGTAAAGATAAGATTTCCCATCATACATTTCAAATGCAACATAATTACATTTATAGAAGTAAAATAGGTTTAGTGTTAAGCATACACTGGATGTTAAGCAAGTATAAGTTGGTACTATAATAAGTAAAAACTTCTTACTAAACCCCAACAGAAGTCAGCAAATATAATCCATCTGGCTTTTATTTCCGAGACTCGCAATGTGGGAAGATGATGACACCAATGTGTGCCCTACACTGGACGTTTTTTTAATTCTTCAAATAATAGATTGTTGATATTTATTGGATCATTGTACTTTTCCTTTTATGATAGTGTTAGGACCATTTCAAATATATCTAACTCTTTTATTAAAAAAACAAAAACACAATGCTCTGAAAACTCAACTAATTTAGTATTAGTATTCTGGCTCAAAACCCAGAGTTATAAACCAGTGATAGCAAAACGAACGATTGAAATGACATTTTTCTGAATTCTTGGTGCAAATCCAACCAACTACAAAAAAAAAAAAAAAATTGCTGACAGCTTTCAGATTTGAAGTAACAGGAGGCTATAAAACATTGGCACATCGAGAAAGCAATCAGCTCTTCCAACAAATATTTCCGGGAAACTATGTAGGAGTCTTTTCCGAATTTATTATGTTTTCTATCATACTAGAAAGATACAAAACAAAACGCTTGAGATTTATGCATGAAGATTTCATAATTTAATAGGGAGTCATATGTGCAACACTTTCACCAACTGTACGGCAATAATCTGTTCTCAACAACTGTCCTCAGAAGCAGTTGACATGATAATCCAACATCCCAAAGTCTGGTACAGGAGGATCCAGCACAGGTGTTCTGTTCTCTGCTCACTCACTTTCCTGGGTAACCTTGTTCTGCTCTATGGCTTTAAATCTCAGCTATATTGCAATCACTTTCAAACACACATGGCTAGATGAGATCTCCTCTCACTTATAACCCAGGTTTGTACCTACAATTGTCCTCCTTATGTTTTTAATTAGATGTCTGACTCAAGGTCTCATAATTAATATAGAACATACATTTCTCAAAAAAAAAGAAAACATATATCATCCCTTCCCATCTATTTGTTTAAGGTGATATCCTAGGTGACACTCTTAATTTCTTTCTCTGAGAGGCTACAGCCTATCTGTGGATAATTCCCATTGGGTCTATACTCAAAACATACCCCAATCCAGCCACTGTTCTCTACCTTCCCACCTCTCCTCCAGGCTTGGTGTGACAGCCTCATAACTGGCCTCCTTGCCTCCACTCCTATTCACTGCAATCCATCCTCCAAGATAAAACTTAGACACACTCTTTCTGAAAAAGTAGATCATGTAATAGCAGCTTTGTTTTAAAACCCATCCCTAGTTTCCCATAACTTTCCCATGACGCGTGGGATAAAATTCCAAACCCCCTCCCATTGCTGACACGATTTATCTCCTGGCTCTTGCAATGTCATCTCAGCCTCTGTTCTGTTTTTTCACAATGTCCTAGACACCGTGACCAAGATTGCTCCTGATCTAAGGCCTTTTCCAGTGCTGTTCCTCCTGCCTGCAACATGCCACCTTCAAATTTGCAGAAAACAACCTTCTTATCATGATTCATATTTCAGTGAGCTTCTTCTTGAAGAGATCTTCCTTGTCCTGAGCCAAAGCAACCCCACCAAGTATTACGCTGTTCATTTTATCTTCTACACAGCACTGCCACTGCCTGATGTTCTACTACTGTGCTATATTAGATGGTATTATATTTTATTTTCAATTTGTTAGTATGTGTATTTTATGGGAATATCAGCCTTTGAGAGCACAAACTATCTCTCTCTACCACATTCCTCCTGGTACCATGGAACAGAGCCCAGCTCATGGCAGACTTCTAACACGTGTGCATTACTGTGGTTGAGACAAATGGGAAACATCTAATTGAAAATATAGACACAAAAGTTGATATTTTCTCTTAAAGACAATCAATTCCAACAGTCTTCCAATACTATTTGAGGATCCTGTGAGTCAAAGCCTACCTGGACAATAAAACACATATCATTTGACAAAAGACATTTAATTCTGAAATCAAACACCAAAATGTGCCTACATATGCAATATATGTGTGGGCACATATACATACATTTTTCAAATAATTTTTAATAATCGTATTTTACATTAACACTTTCAGGAGGTCAACTTGAAACTCAGGCTCTCTTCTCCTTATTCTGACAGGGAACAGAGAGTCTGTCACTAGGGGAATTTGGAGAAGGCAATTTGGCTCATTTGTGATGCCATTTGGCTGAGCAGTAACTCTGCTCCCCCAGCTCAAGGAAAGGGAGGTCGTGGCCATCTAAGGAGTTCATATGCTTCCCTCTCAGGAAGGCACATCAGCCTTCCTCACCCTTCTTTACAGGGGCTGAATGATAAAATGAATATACAGAGAACTGTTTTGAAGACGTGTACCACCTGTTTTTTCTTTTTACCAAAAGGTACTGAGAAAATAGAAGATAGCTGAATTCACATTACTATGGGGCCCATACCATAGAGATACCTTGAAGGGGCTCTCCTGCGTTTGAGGCCACTGTATCTGTTCACTTAGCTGTTGAGGTGCTGGTTCAAAGCTCCATTGTGTATCTGTCTGTGAGAACTTCACAGACACACATACCCTGTGAAAACTTCAGAAAAAAAAATGGAATCATACAGTATTTGGTCTTCTGTGTCTAGTTTATTTCATAGAGTATAATGCCCCCAAGGTCCATCCATTGTTGTAGATGTGTCAAATCTCCCTCCAACTTAAAGCTGACCAATCCCCTCGTATGGCTATCCCACATTCTGCTTGTTTGTTCATCTATCCATGGATACCTGGATTGCTTCCGTGTTTCAGCTACTGTGAAAATACTGCTAGGAACATGGGCCGACAAACAGCTCTTTGAGACTATGCCTTCGATTCTTTTGGATATATGGCCCAAAGACAATTGCTGAATCATATGGTAAATCTGTTTGTAATTTTTTGAGGCACCGTCTGACTGTTTCCAAAGTAATCGTATCATTTTACACTCCTACCAACGGGTTTCTAATTTCTCCACATCCCCACCAACACTTATTTCCTAATCAGTAGCCATCCTAATAGGTATGAGGCGGTGTCTCCCTGTAGCTTTTATTTGCATTTCCCTCGTGATAATTCATATTCACTTTTGCTTCAATGGCATTTTTTTCTAGCTGTGTGGATGAAATGTCTTCCTGTCTCAACTAGTGCAAGCCACACTACCAAAGCTCCCACGATATTTTTTTTAGGCCTGGACTTTTTCCCTGCCACCTGCTATTATGTAAAAAGAAATAAAAGTGAAGTCAGTACTTAAATTATTTGTTTCTTCACTCTAGAGAGAACTCTGACAATTCTGGGAAACAATTGTCAAACACTTCTTAAAGAGAAAAGCACACCGAATCCCTAAAGGAAAACTACCTACTAATTTGAGTGTCTGGAAACATTAAAAAATGTGTCTGAAGTATATGAGGTTTTTATAAGTACTCTGCAAAAAGTTCTTATTATAAAGAAGTTTTAGAGAACTGAATCAGCTATGAATCCAGAGCAGACATCAATCTGCCTTTTATTCACTTCTCTCATTGTACCTCAAAATATTTTTTTAGAATGCAAATTAATTACTTCGATAACATGACCATTTAATCCAGGGGTCCTCAAACATTTTAAACAGGAGGCCAGTTCACTGTCCCTCAGACGGTTGGAGGGTCAGACTGCAGGCCCCGGGATGAGTCGGCTGCTAAGCTGGACAGGGAGTGGAGGCAAAAACACCCAGCAGACCGGATAAATGTCCTAGGCGGGCTGCATGTGGCCCGCGGGCCGTAGTTTGAGGACGCCTGATTTAATCTATACTAGCACCGTGTCTGTGCCCAGTTATTAGTACCTTCTTACTGTTCCATTCCCATGAAAATGAATGGTAGATGAGGGGTTTGACATGAACTCAAAACTTCCAGGACCACTGGGCTGGATGGCTAATTGCCTCAAAGAGTTTTCCCAGTTGCCTGTTCTAATATTTATAAGGGGTCTTCAGATTCCACTACACCAGATTTGGGTATAGTATAAGTAATATAATTCTGTGAGAACTTAACATCCCTGTAACATGTCACCCAGTCATCACCTATTATCATCATTTTAAAATAGTATTGACACACTATATGAAATAGTATTTCAAAAGCAGTTCTTTTTATCTATAGCAAAAATGGTTTATTCTAATAGTGTTCCAATTGTAATAAGCTTTAATCACATATTGCGAATGGTTTGGTGAATTCAATCCATTTGCCTCTGGAGCTCCACACGTTACAAGTATATGGTTACAATCAATGTCCTTCATGCAGCCACAAGAACAGTGGTTCATAAAATTCCTTCTGGATTTCAGGTGTCTTTAGGAATCTGAACAAAACTATGGAACCTTTCCCTAGAAAGGATCCAAATTTAGAAAATTTCAGGAGTTTCTCGTCACCCCCTCCATAAAATCCATTTAACAAAGCCCATTATGTTTCAGGATCCTCTGAGGTGCTGATCACAAAAGAAGATTCTTGAGTAGGAAAAAGTCATCTCCATTTTTAACAAAAACTCTTGGCATTTCTAATGAATCACTGGTGACTTTCAGATGACAGACATCAGGTAAGAAATTCCTGATACAGACCAGGCACGGAGGCCCACACATATAATCCTAGCTTTCTGGAAGGCTGAGAGGCAAGGATTGGTTTGCCTGGGAGTTTAAGACCAGCCTGAGCAACACAGAAGGATACCATCTCCACATACACACACGGGGGGGCAGGGGGGGTGAGAAATTAGCCAGGTGTATGTGCCTGTAGTCTCAGCTCCTCAGGAGGCTGAGGCAGGAGAATTGTTTGAGCTCAGAAGTTTGACGATGCAGTGATCTATGGTGAGGCCACCGTACTCTAGCCTGGGCAACAGAGTTAGACTCTATCTCAAAAACAAACAAACAAAAATTCCTGATACAGAAGGTAGGGCTGCAAGGTAATGGGAAGGGTTTTCATCTCTCATCTACAGAATGAATCTTATTATAACCCCATCTATGAAGGGCCTGGAGAAGGAAATCCTGATGCCAAAATACATGAATACAGTACACTGAATCCTCACTTCAAGTCTTGGAAATGGCTACCTTTTTAAGAATTATTTTACTATATTTTCAACTAATGAATAATAACTGTACATATTTATGGGGTACATAGTGATGTTTCAATATATATTCTGATTATCAGATCAGGGTAATTAGCATGTCCATCATCTCAAACATTTATCATTTCTTTGTACTGGGAATATTCACTAACCTCCTTCTACCTATTTGAAACTATATAACATATTATTGTTAAGTATAATCGTCCTACAGTAATATAGAATACCAGAACTTATTCTTCCTATGTAGCTGGAATTTTGAATTTTTTAACAAAGGAACTGCAACTTCAAGCTAAAGATATATAGCAGGTCCTCAATCTTCATTTTAACACTGATGAGAAAAACAAATTATTTTGGTATATGTCATTTTTCTTGAAGTGAGTTTCCCAGAACCTGCCAATGACATCAGTGAGGGTTTACTGTATACAAAATAAGTAACATGATGACATATATATTCTATACCACAGACAGGGGCTAGGCCGCTCAATTTAACATCATTTCTAGCAAAATGCTCTCATCTTGATGTTTACTGTGTCAACAAAGGATGGAAATGTGAGCAGTGGAATATGAAGTCATGCACACAGGTGAATCATGATAACCTATGCACCTGTTCGCAGATCGTCATACCCAGCTCCTTGAGCACCTGGCTCAGGCTTTGCATATATCACCTTCTCCAAACATGAAGACTAACGCCCTATGTGTGGCAGATGACCAATACATACTCTTAGGTTTTAATTTTAATCTGTCTCTGCTGACAACTCTATTACAAATACAACTGTTTGTTGAATTAGATAACTAGACCTCATTGTAATGGCCTAATGTTTACACCACTAGACCTATTTAGACCTATGAGACCAATAAGATATAACCATGTAATGGGCTTCATTGAGTTCTGTTATGGTATTAAAATGGAATTTAATACAGGGGAAGAGGACAGTCTATGTAATAGAGCATGATCAGTGAGAAGTGAGAACAACTTTTAAATAAATACTTAGACACATTTGTTTCTTAATTTAAGAATCATGTTTACTACTACACACACCAAAGAGATGCTAATGTAAAACAACTCCACTATGATTAGATGTGCACTGATTTAATAATAATATGTGTGGCAAAATGATCTTTGCAAAGATTATCCCTTGAAGAATCAGCTAAATCCCAAGATGCACAAAATTCATGTGAAATTTTCACATCCTGTCAAGGAGTTCCCTAGAAGGCCATCTGTACTCACTATTGTGTTTCAATAGCATTTGACGTGTTTGTCTACCTACGTGGATGATTATGAGGACAACTCAGACAAGGAGAGAGGAACACTGGGATACTGCTGCTCAGGCTTTGGCTCTGTGGCGTTCTGTGCAACAGCATGAACATAGGATTTGGACCTAAGTGGTTCTGACTCAAGGCTCCACTCTGTGGCTTTGTAACCACAGAGCAACGAGGATCGTGGCATGGATCAAGTGTGTGAATCATTGTGGATGGTCTCCAACCAACAAATAGATGTCATTTTTATTAAACAAATGTCATACTTTTTTATTATTTAGCTGCCTAAATGTCAACTATCCTCTACGTCAGATCTGTGGTATGAACGTCTTAGATTATAACTACAACTAGTACTTTACACAAAGTGACTTTGGTATTTATGTTAATAAGAACTTTTGGATACAATTCAAGAAAAACTTGACTTAGACTAATTCTACCCCAGAGTAAAAAGAAATAATCTTTTCTATATAAATAGAATAACATTTAACTTTAAATTTCTTTTTAAGAGAAAGCCAACATCATCATTCCTAAAAAGGCACATGTTTAAAAAGTAGCTACAATACACATCATTAGAAAGCATCCTGAACATCTACACCACCAAGTTGTAACACACAATCACATATATGCACACACAGGCATAATGCAGGGGAATCTCTGTAAATTGACCACCCAAGGGACAATAACAAACTGGTGAACCCAGGAGATGGTCAACATAAAGAACTAGGCTTACTGGACTGACTGAAACATACATGTGGTACATGTCTGCTCTATGAAAATTAGGCCAACTTAAGGAGATGGTCAACGTTGGGTGCTGGTCAACTATGGAGGTTCTGCTGAATATATTTACATCTATCTATGTATCTATGTACATATATGAATCATCATACAATCTGGATTTATTTTTCATTTCCTAAACTCCACATAGCAATCATGAATTTTTATCTATCAGTTAAAATCTATTGCAAATCTATGCTTTCACAAGTTAACATGTACTTTGAAAACACATAATCTGGTGGGTAGAATAGGGAGGACTCTGCTCAGTGAAAATTTATTATTTTCTCACAGCCTTTTAGCAAAAACAAATTAAATCCTAAAATTACAGTCTTTTTTATATATCACATCAATAAAATGCAGAGTTACGAGATCAGCAATAACAAGGATTTTGTGAGGTAAACACCACCATTTCAAATGCCAGAGTCAATTCACAGAAGCTACTTAAGAGATGCAAAAAGCCTGGCAAGAGTATGTATTTCCTGCAAGAATCCTCTGCAAGCAAACTGTCCATTCAGCAGTTCTGCAGGCTCCTGTTTCTCCATGCGACAGGCCCACTTATTCATAAACAAATCATTAACATTCTTGACATAAATCCATAGTGGACCATTAATCCCAGCTATGATAATGTTTTAGTACATTTGCTCTGCCCATCATGAATGAGAGTGTTGTTTCGCAGAACCCATCCTTGACAAATAAGAGACAAATTATGCCCCGTGAGAAAACTTAGAGAATGAACGGCTTACACACCAATTACTGTCTCATTATCTGGCTGATGCAGAAATAGATCCTGTGTGCTTTGGGTGAAATGTAGATTTTTCTTACTCGGACCAAAAAAAAAAAAATATATATATATATGTACATATATATATGTATGTATGTATAAATATATAGAAAGCTATTTGCCAAGGTGATTTTTATTGCTTGGATTCATCTGCAAGCCACTCTCTGGGAACATTTCTCACAAAAGCAAATCAACAATAATTGCTTAAGAAAAGCAGACAAACAGAACCTTTGTAGAAGTACCAAAAAAAAAAAAAAGAAGAAGAAGAAAAGCAAAAAAACAAAGATTCTAACAATTACAAAGACCGCTGCTCAATATGGTTCCTTACCATGTTGGTGTTTTCTAGATTCTACCCAGGAGTCATCAGGAAAGGGCATAAATGAAGGAAAACAATGATCAGGACGTAAGAAACTTACTTAAGTTAAATAGACCCCATCACTTGTCAAGTCCCCTAAATTCTCCGCACAGAGTATGAACAATAAACCTCTTTCTTCACTATCGCAAATCCTTGGCTGAGCACCAGTGCCTCAGAAGTACCCTGCTGTACGCGTGTGTGTGTTCTAAGCTAAATGAATCCAATTCTAGCTCTTTAACCCTGACATCATAGAAGTTAAATAAATATACTAACAACTCTACAGAGGCGACCAACTTGACCATTTCATGTTATATCTGAGTGTCCAGGGTTGTACCTACAAACCATCTGCTGGGCTGGGGCTCGGGCTTGTGGCTCTGACAACCAGCACTTCATCTATTTGCATTGGCAAAGGAGACACCACGAGCCTATTTATTTCCCCACGAGGTATCTGGCCTCCAACAGCTGCTGGGTAGAACAGGGCTTCTCAAACTTTATGTGTGTATGAATCACCTATAGATTTGGATAAGATGCAGATTCTGTGTAAGTAGACCAATACTTACAGTCCTATAAAGCTCCCAGGTGATGTGAATACTGCTCTCCTGGGACCACTCTTAGAAAAATAAGGGGAGGCATGACCACCTGTGGGTTTGGCTTGATAAACCAACAGTTTGCCTCTCCTTTGGCATGAAGTAGAAGCCTCCTGTTCCATTCAGTTTTGCTTTTCCTAGTGCTAATCACTTATCAATTTAATCAACAGCCATAAATAAGCTTTAAAGCCAAGTTTTACATGACTTTTCATTTAGAGTAAGAACCACAGTGCAGAAACCTAGAGGAATGGAAAATACTCACCTCACAGTATTAGCACAGGATGAAACAAAAGTGTAAGAAAAGTGCTTGAGCACAATAGAAACTCAGCAAACGTGAATCTTGCTTCTTGTTCTCTTGCTTTCTTTATTATCCGACACTACATAGTGCTGACCCTGGGTCTAGTAAGATGACCTTGATCAGGTGTGAATAATCTAGGTCGGTTGGAATCCTTGTTCTTACTATTCAGATTTAGGCAAATCACTTCCCAGAGGTGTTGTCAGGTGTGTACCAGGCTGACTGTAATAATGGCCTAACAAAAATTCACATTTCTCTCCTTGCTGCCTTGGAATTCTCACACAACAAGTTCAAGATGCCACCTCAGAATCTATATTTTTAAAGCTTTCCTCTGTGAGGGTCAGAAATCACCCCCTTTAAAGCCTCACATACCTCAAGTGTCATGATGCCCAGGGACAACAGTGATGCTCACTCACCTGCTATGATGGGGCTGTGACCACGCGGCTTGGGAAATGCCAACCTGCCTTTACCACTCCAAACACCAGCTCAGAAGACTGACCCGGTGACTCCCCTCAGCTGGAGATACTCCATTCCCTGGCTCTGTTCTCCATCGTACAACTCTGGCCACTATTAGACCAAAATTGCAAGTGCCAGCACCTGATTTTTTTTCTCTTTAATCAAGTAATCCCTTCACTCTGCCCAGGCTCCAGGGTCATAGGGAGATGGCTTCACTGAATCTTCCCACCTATTCCCTGGATCTTCCTTTCCATGTGTTCAACCACCAGGTCTGTGATTATCTGCACACTCCCGTCATCTCCATCACTTACATGCAAAGTAGAAGGGTGAGTGTCCAGCTGCCACCCAATACCTCAGCGCATGACTAGGGCACTGGCCTCACCAGGCACTGCCAACAGCCTCTGCAATCAGTAGGGAAGGTTGTTATCCTCCGATCACCACTTTCTCTTGCCTCTTTAAACACTTCCCGTCTGGTTTATCCTGGATATGTATATAATCCAAGTACCAACTGTCCCAGAAAGAAACATACATTCCTACCCTTTGGTTTTAGAGGATAGTGATCTCTTTTGCAATTACAAATCTTAGATAGAATAAGGTTTATAAAACATATTTATGCAAAAGACAACTGGGTTTTTATGCAGACTCAGGAGCTTTTCTTTCAAAAGCACAGAATGCGTCCCCTCCACTGCGCAGCTTCCTTTGTTTCCACCTTCCTGCCTGCCTTCCTCTCTATCTTCCTTTTCTTCTTTCTAATAGAATTTGTAATTCTGTAAACTCATGAAACATTTCCTAACCAACCCGAATATTATTTCTTGGCCCTAACTGGTGAAGCAAATAGGTCCCTTAACTCCTGCAGGTATAATGGGAAGGGAGGGGGCAGGAAGGAAAGGAAAAGAAGGGATAAGGGACAGAGAGAGATGAACAGAGAGAGAGAGACTGAGAAGGAGAAAGAGATGGGAAGGACAGTGGGAGAGGGAGATTGAGAGAGAGAAAGAGAGACGGGAAAGGAGAATGAGTGGAGAGGTAGAAACAGAGAGAGAGAGAGAGAGAGAAAGACTCTCAGTGCTCTGGTTTCCAATCCTGGAGTCATGCAGGTAATGAAAATCAGAGGAAAGATCATCGTAAAATGATATACAGCAAGTAAGATTTGGCTTTCATGGCTGGGGAACGGGGATTGGGGGTGACAAGGAGTAGCCGGAACTGGCAAACAGAACATGTGCTCCCATTAAAGGCAGAGCAGCTGCTCATTTCTAGACAAGAATACCAAGCAGGAATATGGAATCCATACTATCAGACCATCACATTTTTAACAAGGTCATATATTACGTGAAATCTGATTTTTTGGCACTTGCTACAATTTTCAAATTCTGTAAGCTCTGTGCTGGCAATGAAAATGCCGCCACATTACGCATGTGGCTTGCTGGCCAACCATGTGCAAGCCCTCGCCTAGCTAGTGAAGGTTTCTCCTTCTTCCTGGGCGCTCAGCTGGACTACATTTCTTCCCCTGCCTTGGCATCAGGTACAAATCTATGCCTGAGGTCTAGCCAATGGCACATGAGAGGAAGGAACACATGCCTTTTAAGAAGAAAGACTTCAACGAAGCAGCTATACCATCCCACGCTGTCTTTCTACTTGTGCCCCCTAGATGCAAAAACAGTGAGACCGCTGGGTCCATGGAACTGCAGAGGAGAGGAAGCCTGGGTCCCTGAATCACCACATGGAAGAGAGCCACCAACTGTCCAGAAAACAACTTTGTATTATGACTCCGAAAAGTAAACATCTATGGCTTTTTACCTGTTTTATATCTTAGGGCCCATTAATTAACCTAGCCTGGGATCCACAGCACAATTCGTAATTGCTAAGTCATGGAAGAAGCCCAAGTGTCTGTCAACCCATGAATGGATTAATAAATTGTGGTATATGTATACCATGGAATATTATGCAGCCTTAAAGAAAGATGGGGACTTTACCTCCTTCATGTTTACATGGATGGAGCTAGAACATAATCTTCTTAGCAAAGTATCTCAAGAATGGAAGAAAAAGTATCCAATGTACTCAGTCTTACTATGAAACCAATTTATAGCTTTCTTATAAAAGCTATAACTCAATTATAGCCCAAGAAGAAGGGGAAAGGAAAGAAGAAGGGGAGGGGGGAGGATGGGTGGAGGGAGAGTAGTTGGTGGGACCACACCTACAGTGAATCTTACAAGGGTACATGTGAAATTTACTAGGTGTAGAATATAAATGTCTTAACACAATAACAAAGAAAATGCTGTGAAGGCTATGTTGACCTTCAGATGGTGTGTAAAACTAGCACATTGTACCCATGATTGTATTAATGTACACAGCTATGATTTAATAAAAGAAAAAAATAATAATTCATCATCATCTGTAAGATGTCCTTACTCCAAATGTGAGTAGAATGCTATTCATTTTTCTCTCCTACGAAAGTTTACCTTTAATTATGATTGCATGTTATCCATGCATGCTATGTCCTCCATGCCAATTCAGATTAGTTTAGTTTTTAATCCGTCAGTCACTTAAGGGGCAGAAGTTATGATCTTCTAGAACATTCAGAATTCAGATACTTGGGATCTGAATGCAGGCTACCATGACAGGTCTAGCAAGGAAAGGTTACTAGTGGGGAAAGTAAATACATATTTTAAAAATCCTCCCACACAATCACTTTTTCTAACCACGAAATATCTCCCAAGAACAAAGTAATTACTTTCATGAAGTCCCCTTCCTTTAATTTTTGCATTGTTTTTTCTTTCACTTGAGATGACCCCTGAGGAAATTTAGTATCAGAAATAGAATAAACTCAACTTAAGTGACATTTAAAATATGTGAAGGAGAAGGGGGACATTAATTCCAGATTGGAAGGAAAGATATGGTAGATGGTACATCTCCTGGGTGCAGGAATCAACTACAACTTGGACTTGACCTTACAAATGCAAACAGTGTAACCTAATCATATGTACCCTTACATTAATTTAAAAGAAAAAAAAAACCTAGAGGGGAGAAATCAGAAGCCTTCACGGAACTTTTCTCAACATCCTTTGCTACATAGTAAAGTTAAAATTCAAAGAGTATACCTTTCTGTCCTATAATTTACTTCTTTATACACACATATCTTGTTGGAAAAGTGAGAAAAGAGCCTGAATGCTATGTGCCAAGAAGGTGCTGGAAGCCAGCCGTGAACCTTGTATCCAAGACTCCAGGACAAGCTCTGGTATCGTCCAGTAGCAATGGTCCCCTACAGGTGGCAGGGACACCTAAAAGCTTAGGGAAAATTTGGTGAAAGTTTGGCATAAACAAGTTAAGGAAGGTTAATCACTTTTTCCATTTATTTTCAGCCAATAGGATTTAATTAAGTATACTTTAATTAAAATTTAATCGAGCTCCCCATGGCTACAGACAGCCATTGCTGAAAATTGCATTAACTAGTATTTTCTAAAGCCCCTTTCCACATAAAACTGCCTTGTAATGAAGAAGTATTTATTGTGGCAATGTCACAGTCTCCCCTCAAAAGGAAGAAAAGGAGATCAACTGGGGGTACAGTATAATTATTATATGAAAGAGACTATACCCAAAACAATGTACAAACAGATACGAGAGGCTGGCATGTAGCAGGAAAAAAATAAGTTATTCCTAAATCAGAAAGCTGAGCAAAGGAGAGTTTGCTAGATGTAGAAATCCAGTAACCCCTCACGTAGCCTGCATTTCTGTTCCTTCTGCCCTTCATGCATTTGTTCGTGCAACACATTTATGGACAGCAGCTGTTCTGGGGACACTGGTCTAAACGCAAAGCTCATCTTCCCCAATGCCAAATCTTGGGTTGACTACGATGAATGAAAAATCTTTATTTGAATAACTACGGCTTTATTAAAGAGTAGATGAGTAAAAATTGGCTGTTGATTGATCATGTTTATTACCCACGGAAACATAAACTCTGGTACTGGGATTAAATGGGGAAATGTTGTCTAGACTACTGAGTTACATCCACTCCTCTGCCCTTAGCTCAAAATTGCCACATTCTACTTTTGATAAAGATTTGTGAGCTATCTCTTCCACAGGAGGGTGTCCATGGCCTTTGTGGTAACCATCTGAGTCCCACAGGATCTTCTTACCTGCTCTGGCCAAACCCTGGGCATGTTCTGGAAGAACGAGGTTATCACAGTGCAACTTTCTATTATACAGCCCTTTCAATAGCAACATGCAGTGAAATGTTTGGCACTATTAGCAAATTTTGGTCAATCAGAATATTAAGAAAATTGTATGTTCTATTTAATTCAACTTGTTACTCAACTTGAGGTTGGACACAATTCTGAAAATAATTGAGGATTTCTCCAGTGAATAAGAATTTGCGTGGGTCTTAAAGTCATTCTTCTAAAATCAATTTAAAGTTTATAGTTTCATAAAGATAAACGGTATCAGACTGGTTTAATGAATAACATCCCCAACTTACTTCAGTGGTTTTAAAATTAGGTCTTAGAATTTGCCTTTTCCAGGGGTAAGGAGAGAAAAGAAAAGAAAGATGAAATACCGAGTTGAGGGTCCTATCTATTTAGTTTCCTAGTTCCTATTAATAATGTGCTTCCTAAGTCATGTTTAAGATAGATTTGTCCTCCATGCCCTTGAGTCATGTATTCAAAAGTTTCTTCCAGAGAAAGCTATTATTCCCTTTTGGAAGGTCACCCCGAGAGTAAGTAGTAATTCAGTACAGAGAGATGCTGTAGCCATCACATGTTGTACAATTTCTTTATTTCTCTCTGCTCCATTGAAGGAAATATAGCCCCAGTTCTGGTGGAGCAGGAACAGGACACTTCTATGAGAATGTTACCGAGAAACGAAGACAGGCTGGAAGCAGCTCTCTGTGTTCTAACGCAGACCTAGTGAGAGGAGCTGGGTATGGAGAAGTGTCCTCTCCAATATCCATTGCAGACTTACTGCCATGCTAAGATATCCCTGCAAAAAGGCCAGCAGGAAAGGCCACAGAGGTACAGCAAAAGCTTCCTTGTGCAAGGGCTGGACTTTGTGGTCGTTCCTGCCATTATGAAGGTTCATAATGCAAGGTGGGGACACAAGTATGTATGCCGCAAACTACACTGAGGACCTTGCTTTGAGCTTTTACTCTCCCCACAGCACTATAAGACAGGTGATATTATTCCCATTTTACACATGAGAAAACTGAGGACCACTCAACCCAACGCACAGGAAGGCAAATGGAAGAGAAAGAATCTGAACACAGGAGCTCTTACCCCACATCCCATTTTCCTCTCCCGCATATTCCAGATGACCCACCGGGAGTCCGCACTCTCACAACCCCCTCCCACAACTCTGAGCTGGTTCTCCAAATTCATTCTCAAGTCTAACCCCCTTTGTAACCAACAACACAAACTAATGATGCCAGGAAAGAAGATTAAAGATATAATCTGCGGTTCACAAAGTAAGACAAATTTGCTCAAGGGGACTCAAGGCAGAGAAACAATATATATATGAGATAAGGAGTAGGGCAGGGCCAGGCTCCAGTCTAAGCTCTGTGACTTACTTCTTCATCTGTTTGGGCAAGTGAATTAACTCCTCTAAGCCTCCATT
>NW_003852408.1:4261925-4262809 GCF_000181295.1 Otolemur garnettii | reverse complement strand
GAGCTGAACCAAATGCAAAGGCAAAGCTTAAAAGACTCTAGAAAGCTAAAGTATGTGTGGCCTCCGAGGACAGTTTCCCCATTGTGAGCTCTAGAGCCCCTTTCAAGAATAACACATTCCTCACAATTCCTCCTCCAATCACCTTCTCAGGCAATAATATATTTACTGGCCAGTTCATTCTATGAGCAGCTTCTTCCCCGCGAATCTCTGTAAGTCATTATACCCTTGAGCCTTTCAGGATAAACACATCTTCCTTCTCATCCCAGTTCTCACCGCAATACATGCTACTGACTTGGTACGGATATATATGAAACAAAATATGCAACGTGCTTCTTCATTAACCTGGCTAAGAACCATCGGTTTTAAAAGAAGATAAAGCAGTAAATTCACTATCAAACACCACATGCAACTGTACATAATCTTAAAACTATGTGGGTTTTAACACAGAACATGCCAGAAATACACACATTATATCATTAAAGTTTGGACTGGAAGAAGACCTTCCGTTTTATCCTGTCCAGCTCTCTTAAGTCATAAGAAACTGAAACAGAGGTGAGGCAGACATGACTACCCACAGTAAATGAAAGAGTAACAGTATCTGACACAATTAGGACTCAGTTCCAGATTCCCTTCTGAGTGTGCTATGAGTAGTGTGACTTTTCATTCATACAATTCCATGTGACTGGTCTTGAGAAACTGAGGCTGTGAGGGGCTACTTACCCTGCCTGACAGCATAACTCTAGCGGGTAGCAGAGCAAAGATCTAAACTCCAATCATCTGAACTGGGAGTCCCTTTTTGTAACCACTGCTCTTGACTGAGAACCTGGAACGTAGGGTTCCCCACTTGGAGTAGTCTTGGTTTTCTTCCCCCCTGACCTATCCTG
>NW_003852408.1:4251687-4261784 GCF_000181295.1 Otolemur garnettii | reverse complement strand
ACACACACACACACACACATACTTAAAGCAAAGCCAATAAAGCAAATCTGAAACAGCTGAGCTTCATATTTTAAAAGTCCATTAAACCTCATCAGCATAAGCATATCCTAAGGATATTGAAGCTTTGATCAATTAAAAACAAATCTATAAGTATTTTGATTTTAAGAAACAGAATACCAGAATCGGACATGAGGCAGGATGAGGGCATTACGGGAAAATCACCGAGAAAAAATGAAGTGCTTTTTTATTAATTAGTTTTGTTATCATCAAATGTCTAACTATTCATTGTAAAAGAAAATGGTAAAAAGAGAATTGAATTAATACAGAAGGGCACATAGTGAAATATAAGTGATCTCCTTATGTCCTGGAGCTCAGGGTCAAATCCCAGTCATCTTCCATCAGCAGGGTTTTTTGGTGGTTGTTTTTTACTTTGGTTTTGGTTTGGTTTTGCATCTCTTTTCCAGAAACTTTTAATGCCTTGTAAGCACTAGGTCATTTTTTCTTTCCATTTTCTTCTGTATGTAATCATACCATATGTACAATTTTACAGCTCGTCTCCCTACATATTGAACATTTTTCCCTAACAGACAATAAATATCTCATGTTCTCTCTCTCTCTCATTCTCTCCCCCACTCTCTCTCCTCCTTGCCTTCACCTCTCTCATGTTGCCTTAAATTACGGTACCACAATGTCACTAGTCACATATGGAGATTAAGGTTGTTTTTAGCAATTTAGGTTTACTGCTATTATTATAAATGCTGTGCAAAAGGGCACGTCTTCAACAACTATGGAAATAAATTTACAGAAGGAAAGCTGTTGTGTAAAAAGAGTGTGCTTTTTTTTATTCCTACATATCACCAAACTATCCAAAGGGTTGCTGCAATTTGCACTCCTACAAGTAACAACATCTGAAAGTCCCTATTACTCCTTGTCCAATGCTCCTACAAGTAACAACATCTGAAAGTCCCTATTACTCCTTGTCCAATGTCACTGGACATTTTAACCGCCACCTACTGGCCTGATAGTTGGGTGTATCCTAGAAGCAGGGTGGGGACTGGGAGAGATTCTTACTATTGTTACAATTTACAGTTCTTTAACTAAATCACCCTAAACATCTTTTTTGCATATTTATTTGAAGTTTATACTTTCTTTCTGTTACCCTATTTGAGTTCTTGCCCATTTTTCTACTCCATTGCTTGTCTTTTCCACATTGACTGGGAAAGCGCGCTGTGTATTAACAAAACATTTAGTCAATACATTTTCCCCAATATTTTATTCATCTCTTGGCACTGCTTAGGGGAGTCCTGCCTCAAAGTTTTAAATGCTTACATAGTCAGACACACTAGATTTCAGCATGCTTCTTCATTCCTAGAAAACCACTTGACCATGAGCAGATTGGGGAGCAATCAGGTACACTTGGGCCTTCTTAGCTCAAAGGTGCCACGGCGGGATGTTCCAAAGGGAAGTTATGCATGAGGACAGGTGCATGCTTGAATTAAAAACGGAACTGTGTAAAGTTCGTGTTGAACAAGGGACACATCTTATCATAAATTCAAACATGTGCACAGATAAGACATAGCAGGAGAAATCTTATTATAAAACAAATAAATAAAAGATCTAAATACCTATTTGTGGTCTCTAGTTAAGGCACTGGTGGTCTGCCAACTTGTTAAAACTGTGATGCATGACACAGTCCCCCACTTGCACTTACTATTACAGTTTCTAAGTCATGAAAAGATACTTTAAAAATATAATCAAAACCCAAATCCTTCAGGAGACACCAGAATCACCTCTGTGATCTGAGATCACAGAAACCCAGAGGCCAGCGGAGTCTCTCTGTTCCTGTGAATGGGACGTCCCCCTTGGTGACCCATCTCCTATCAAGTTTGAGAGCCAGACCCTTGGCTTTTATGAAGAAAGGCTCTGGAAGGGCATGCCTCTGAAACTTAGTCTGGTGGCCCTTATTGCAGGCTCTCAGGCAGAAGAAGAGAAAAATGCAAAGGTAGGTTTTCTAAATGGCTAACAGCCATTGCAGTCCATGATGCTTGCCATGCAGTCCTCTTCAACATGCCCAAGGAACACATGCATTGGCTGCTACATAGACGTGGGCACTCAAATTCATTGGAAGGCATCTCCCTCCAGTTCACAGCATGGCACTGCCAGTCTGCTCCTCAACCCCGACATCCAGCATCCCTGTGGCTTCCAGTTCCTCCTCCCCAAAACAATGGGTGAGGAAGTAACACAGACAGGGACTCCAGGAGGAAGAATATACTATGGCCAGTGGCCAAATGACCACACCTTGGAGAAAAGAGCAGGAAAACAAAGGAGACGCATTGAATGAAAGGCTCGGTAGCGTAAGGCCTTAGATTTTAATCTTTTAAAATGTGTGCAGGTAATCCTCAAGTTGCAGGCTCTTAACAAGTAAAATATTACAACTCTTAACTGCTGTGGACATTAAACTGCTTTTTACAAACCATTCATTACACATTCTTCTCCTATGAGGGTAAAATAAGCAAGAATCAAAACTGATAAAAGAACCTGGCATGCCACTTCTCAAACAAGGAAACTGATACACAGAAGGAAATAACCTGCCCAGAGCTGTAAATGACACTGATGTTGCCATTGTTCCTTCAATTGTCAAAATTCTCTCCTGAAAAAGGCACCTCAGAGCTATCATTTCAAAAACTAAAAAGTAAAGAGAAGGAAAATTTTGTTAAAATGATAGACAACTTTTTTTAATTTAGAATTTTTATTGGGATGTAACTTACAGATCTCAGTTACAAAAAGATTCAATTTAAACACATAGATGAACCCAATGTACAACTGTGGCTCAGAGATCCACACTCCAGCCTGCTGGAATAGGCTGTGCTTTACCTTCCTTGAGCTTCTAAGCTGGAGCAGCCTCCTGGGGACAGAGTGTGGTTCTGTCCGGGATTGCAGGGCAACCCACTGGGGCTCTGGGATGGCTCCAGGAGACGCCCTCCAGACAGTAAGGCAGAGCGTGAAACACTCCAGCAAAATGAATGTGTGCCCTAGGTAAGCTCCAAATTTAATTTATTTTATGCTGATGAGGTTTGTGGGACTTTTAAAATATGAGGCTCAGCTGTTTCGGATTTGCTTTGTTGACTTTGCTTTAATTAATGATAGTGCCTTTCTGGAGAAAAGGCAGCATCAAGAAAAAATACACTCAGAAAGGATCCATTCGAAGCTTCTCCCTGGCCCTGGCTCTGAAGCCAATGAGATTTGTTAATCTCACTCAGAGTCAGAAAGTGGAGGAGAGTGGGGGAGAGGACAGGGTGCAGGTGGCTTCGCCTGATGATAGGGAGGCTTCACGGAGAGCATAAGGCCATCCCTAATGCCAGGCTGGCTAGAGAAAGTTACTGTCTGGTTGGTAATTGTTGTTGTTACAGTTTGGCCAGGGCTGGGTTTGAACCCGCCACCCTCAGTATATGAGGCTGGCGCCCTACTCACTGAGCCACAGGCACCACCCATGTCTGGTTGGTAATTGATGAAAAGAAGCCAGGTTTGCTAGTCCTACAAGCAAGATCTCCAAAGATCTTCAAATAATACAAAAAAGCCAGTGTGAATCTAACAATAGTTACTTCCCAAGTTCTTCATAGTCAAACCTCATTCACGTAGACTCAGTCCATTCAGAGTTTGCAATAATCCCTCATCAACTTCAGACAACCTGCTTCTCACAGCTTTCCAAGGACGGTCTAAACACAAACATGGCCCAGCTTTCTCTTTCCAGATTTATCTTCTGCTTCTTTGCACACACCCTCCAGCTGCCCCCACCAGTCCATTTTCTACCCACATCTTTTATCCCTCCAAGCCCTTTTCTATGTTGTATTTACCCTCAAGATGTGGCCCGACAGTCACTCCTGCTGGAAATGCTCCCCACACCTCACTCCCCACAACAAGCTGTTTCCTCTGTTGGGCATCCCCAAGTCTTTGTATATATCTTTAAAATAGCCCTTTATTTTGATCAACTAGTTATTGTTTTTCTTTTCCATTTAAGTACTAATTTTCTTTCAAAAGAGAGCCAGAGACAGCACTCAGAATATAACAGGTGGTTAAAATGGTTCAACACAGTAAGTGAACTTCTCCATAATTTTGATTCCTGGCTGGGGGTGGGAGGATTATGACGGTAAAAGAAATATAAAAAAGAAAACTCACTGACAATCTTCACTCGTTTTCTTTTCCTTTGTTCACATTCATCCCACGTCCATCTGCTGCTGAGTAGTACAAGCTGTAATCACAGGGTAATCTCACTACATGGACTGCAGAGATCAATAGTGGAGCTGAACTGAGGCTTTGGCAGTGAATGGACAGGGCAGGGTAGAGGCCAAAGTCAGGGTCACTAAGAACTGGGGAACAGAAAGGTCTACCAAAGGCAGGATGGTTCAGACTGGTCTTAAAGAACCGGTAAGTTATAGGTGGATGTCCAGTGTGCAAGAGAAAGTGGATAAGCTGAGCCCTGAGGCCAGCTGGGACACCTGGGATTCAGCAGACAAATGGCCAAATTCCAAAGGCCCAGGAAAGATTCAGGGATAGGGAAGATGGAGCTACAGTAACAAAAGAAAAAGAATAACTGGGATGCAGGCAGCCCAAAATGTGCCCAATTTATTGATTTACTCAACAAAGACCCTCTGCACGGATCTATACAGAGACGGACTAACTAACCTTGACCCACACTCCATTCTTTTTACATTCTCTTCAAGCCTTTCTTCTCAACTACATTCGCATGTTCACCTGTCAGGTGCATTGAGTTGAATCCTTCTCTTGAAGTCAGCCTCTCTATCAACCACATTAACATACATGTTAATCCTTAGTCCAAGCTTCACTTAATAGTAGAGAAAACACAATATTCAAAAACTAGACAAGACCTTACAGAGATCATCTAGTTCCGGGGCCTTTTTTTATAGATAAGGAAATTGGGGTCAAGAGACTTATGAGACTTACCTAAGGCCTCAAGGCAAGTAAGTGGTTGGAGAAGAATTAATAATAAGAAAAATATGGTACAGACTCTGGGCTAAGCACCCCCTACCCCTGATCATTCCTGATCAACTTTCAACACCTTTAGATCCCTTTTAAAGACAGGAAGGTTAGGTGACATGCCCAGAATTAGCAAACAGCACACAGCCAGGTATAAGAGCCCCAAATAGAGGGACATGCTTACTTCACAAACATTGCCTTTAATTCTCGCAAAAGGCTTGTGCAACTGAAGAGGGAAATAAGTCACAGAGAGTCTGCAGCTGGCCCCAACCCCACACAGGTTGGACATCAGGACTCTGGGGACCCAGGCTCTGCAGCCAACCAACTGGCAATGCAACAGGAAGCCCATGCCAGGACACCAGACCAGGGGTGGCAGCTCCAACACCCAGTGGTGGCGGTAGGCAGGGCCAGCTTGCCAGACAAAGAGGTCTGAACTGATTCCATGAGTTCGGTCAGCTCCGCTACATGATCTGGGTCTCTTATAGGATGATGGGGATATTAGCATTCTGTCTTTAAACTCAGTGTCTCCATGAATCAAATAGCGCTCCACCTCCCCAGTAGTGCAAATTAATGAGGGGTTTTTATAGGTCTTTATTTCCTTTCCTGTGAAAATAAAACTAAATAAATAAAACAGTAATTAGAAAGCTCCATAAGGAAGCTTATATTTAGCTTAAAACTGACAATGTTTATACCTCTGCTTTACTTGCTACAGTTTTATTGAGCTACTCTGTCTTGAATTTTTTTTTTTAGCTAAAAAAGCCTTTTAAGAAAATGCTCAGTTCATTTCCCCCAAATTTCATCAGCTTGCTTCAACCCAAAAATATTTTCCAAAACATTCCCCAACTCTCTGTCCCACTGAATTGGCAGTTCAGGGTAGACGCTCTCCCTTGTATGGCTACTGAACTGCCCAGGCACATACATATGGTATCCTGCCCAGCTTCAGTCTCTCTTAGAGAACAGATAATTCAGCTCACTCGTCATTGAGTGGGGTGACCAGCTTGTCACAATTTGCTAGGGATTTTCCTGATTTGAGCAATGAAAGCTCCACATCCTGGGAGTGTTCTCAATCCCAGGCAAAGTGGGACATGAGTCACCCTATTTTTGAGCCTTTTGAAGTCCTGAGAATCACCTTCCTCTGACTTTTCACCACAGTCTCTGGTTTCTTTCCCCCATTTTGACCCCGTTCTGTGCTCCAGTGTTACCTGGACTGTCCAACGTACAGCAGCCCACCCAAGGCCCCTGGATCTGCAGCCCCACCCACTTCCAACTTGTTGAGATTCTCCCCTCAGTCCATGTCCACATTAGCCTGAGCTGCTCCTTCTCCAGCCATTCATCAGCGCCTCTCTCCATCTCTGAGCCCCGGGGCCTCGGAACTCCCAAGGTTCTGCCCTTTCCTCCTGAAATGCCCTCACCTGGGCATCTGTTACTCTTCCAACTTCAGCTATGCCTACGAGCCAACACGCCCAAGTTCTATCAGCACTTCTTCTCTCCTGAGCACAAGAGCCATATTCCAACTGTCTATGGAACAAACACAGGGTGCCTCGTAGTGACCTGATTCCAGCAAGTTCCAACTGGGTCCCAGCATCCTGCCTTCTTCCTTTTCCTGTCCAGAGCACCCCCATCCAAGCTAGGAGTGTAGCGGTTCTTCTCCCATCCTCCCCCTCCCACACTTGCACATCTGAGTACTTGGAGAATGCTGGGGTCCCCCGCCCGCAGTCCTCTACCCCCTCCATCCCTCCCCACCCCCGTGCCTCCACACCTAGCTGAGGCTCCCACCAACTCCTGCCTACACCATCAGAAAGTCTTCCTAGGTGCTCCTCTCCCACTGGGAAGCCCTCAGTGCTATCCGAATTCCCCAAACATGAATTTAGTTATGGCACTTTTAGTGGCTTTCCCAATGCATCTAAGGACAAAGTTTGTTCCAACTCTAGGGTGGTTTCTGAAACTTTCCCTCACTTGACTCCAAGTTCTATTCAGCCTGATCTTGGGACACTCCCATTCACACATCTGCACTTCACCTGGTCCCCCCACCCCCAACCACATGCTACACACAGCAGGTCTGAGATGAGCTGGAACCACCCATCCTGTTACACCTGTTACTTTTATTTTTCTATATTTACTCTTAAATGCAAATCCACGTGAACTTTCATTTTCTGTGATTAAAGGCATCATATAAATATATTTTTTATTTTTCAATTAACATCATTACCATTTTCATATTACTATATGGCTTTCATAATTAATTGGATGTTTATACAGACTGCAATGGTTACTTGTACATGTCATTTTGACTGGGCCACAGGGTGCCCAGATATTTGGTTTAATGTTATTTCTAGGTGCATCTGTGAGGGTATTTCTGGATGAGAAGAACATTTGAGTCAGTATTCTGAGCAAAACAGGGTGGCCTCCCTAGTGTGGGTGAGCCTCACTCAATCTGGCAAAACCTGAATAGAATGCAAGGTTGAATAAGAAAGAATTCTGCCCTCCATCTGAGACTTCAGTCTCTCCTGACCCCAGACTAGGACTCCAAAGGGCCCTACACCGGCAGCTTTCCTGGGTCTGGAATTCTCAGCCACCATAACCACAAAGCCAATTCCTTATAATAAATTTCCATACACAAACATGCACGTGCACACGCGCACACACATACACACATGCGCGCGCGCACACACACACACACACACACACACAGGGTCAGGAGGACCCTGACAGATACACAGACCCATAATTTACTGAATTACTTCCCTGGTACAGAACCTTTAGGTGGCTTTCAATTTTTTACTCTTATAAATATTACGGCAACAAGCATTTTCTTACACATGGCTTTCGTTTTCTGTTTAATAATTGCCTCAGGATAAAGTCTCAGAAGTAGGATTGCTGGGTAATAGTGTGCAGAAATTTTATGATTCGCTATAATTGCTGCCAAATTGCTTTTCCAAAGAGGCCGTACAAATTCCATGGCCACTATGTCAAGGGCCTAATAATTTCCCCAACCTAGGCCTAAAAGAACAAAACAAACAAATAAAAAAAAAGTTTATTTACTTGAAGCATGTAAGATGCCACCTCACTATCATTTTAATGTGCATTTCTTTTGTTATTAACAAGCTTAATTTTTTTGAATGTGCTCACTAGGCATATTCTAACATTTATCCACAGCACTTGTCCAGTTATCAACATGGTGTTTCTTATACATCCGTTAAAATATTTATTCATCATAAAATGTGACCTTTTGATCATCAGATTTGATGTAAATATTTTCCCACTCTCTTTTATTATTTGCTTACCACTACATTATTACTCTTTTTATAGAAATTGAATAAGTACTACAAAATAGAGTGCTAATTTCCTCTTTCACTGTGTGTTCTAACAGTCAGGATGGAAATGACCCTACGTCCTTACAGTGGTTCGCTGTACTGAGACTGGAGCCCCAACAAGGAAGGTTCCTACTAGACTGCACCACTGCCTGCCACGGGGCTCTAGACAAATTTCCCGGCTTTCCTCTTCCCACCTGTGAAGGGATAAGAACCTCCAGCCAATGCTGTAGTGAGCCCTATGCTGTACCCGGCATCCAGTAAACAGAACGCCTAACAAAGGCAGCTGTATTCTTTGCATTCTTCATGTCATCTCCTTGCTGTCTCTCCATAAATTAAGCATGCACATCTAACTCTGTAGCTTACTTACAATTAATTTTGGCATTGGGTAGATCACATAAATTTTAAATTCCTTTTTTTTAAAGAAATTGTACCCATTTAAACAATTTCCTTCCTCTTGTTTTTGAGTTCTGTATTATTTATCTACTTCTTTTATAATGAATGATCACTGTCAAAATGAGTAAAATGAAAAACAGTGATCTATAAGGCAAAATAGACATCCATCTTTCAGCATAATAGCTACATCACATGACTTTTGTTTTCTATTTTGTTTTGGGTTTTTTGTTTTTTGTTTTTGCAGTTTTTGGCCAGGGCCAGGCTTGAACCCACCACCTCCGGTATATTGGGTTGGCTACTCTTTTGAGCCATAGGTGCTGCCCCATTTGTTTTGGTTTTTTACCTGAATTAAACCATCCCATTGCCAGCATTTTCTAATTAGCGATGTGTTATATTTGACTGACCAATGGAATTGGAATCAAAACCTATACTCAAATGCCAGCTATGAGAAATACTTTTGTAAGGAGTTTCTTGGCCTACACCTTTGGTATTTTTCATCAGTCAAGTGAGGATAGTATTAGCTACCCTTCTGAATTCCAAAGAATATTGCGAGACTCAAATGAGATGTGAGGCAGAGGTATTCTTCCGGTTACTATGGCTATGACGTTACCATAAGGTTGACGTCCATATTCTTTATGCTTTTGATACATCTCCATGTCCTTCTCACAGCATGGAAGTTAAGAGCTTGGACACAGGAGAATAGTTTAGGCTGATGACTTGGTCACTGACCAGCTGTTAGATTCAGGGAGATTTGCAGAACTTCCCTGAGCGTAAGTCTTCTTGTCAGTAAAATGGAGACTGTAGTGAAGATGGAATTAACTCACGTATGCAGAAACATATAGCAGCCTGTACTCACAGAGCAGTGCTGGATCAAGTACAGGCATGTGTTGCTTATTCTCCTTAACCTTCAAGAGTCATTCTCTACCTTCTATGGACTGCATTTGTCACTTGCTCTCAAGCTTCTGAAGGAAGGAAGTGCCCCGAAATGACAGACATGAAAAACAAGCAAACAAAAAAGAAACAACTGGAGGAAGATCTAAGGGTGTTATTTGTTTTCCCACCCTTCTTTCAGGGCCAGGGTTTTCGCAATGGCTGCCTCTCCTGCACCCAAGGACAAAGTTCCCATGTGGTGGCCTCTCTTCCAAAGCCAGGACTCCACTGGGCTCTTTTCAGGCCTCCCAGTGACGCTGCCTTTGGTGCTTCATTATCTCCTGTGGTTCCCTTAACACTATCCACACTTCTAGGGATAGTCTCTTCTTAAAGTCATGCCAGTTGATCCTTTGAGTGTGTCATCTGCTGGTGTGAGTCTCAGTCCTTATTTTAAGTGATGAGCCAACTCTTCTTAGTTCTTCAAGTAGTACAGCTGTGGTACTTAAGGGGCAATGTCCATATCCC
>NW_003852408.1:4236821-4251347 GCF_000181295.1 Otolemur garnettii | reverse complement strand
AAAAAAAAAAAAAATACACAGAATTTCCCATTAAAGAATTGTATTATTTGTGCTCAGAATAATAACATAAATCAAAGGACGCATTGTTGTTAAACCTAAAATAACATGAAGATTCTAACTGCAGGATAAACCGACATGTTGGTGTAACATCTCTTGACAAAACTTAGCACGAGATGACACCTCCCAAATCCTCGTGACACCACCCAAGATGCGAGACCTCCAAGCTCCAGTGATGTTTCCTATTAGCACATTTGAGATCTGTCCTCTTCCAGCTTGGCCAAGTGCATTCCATCAGAGCTTTGGCCAAAGAACCCTGCCAGAACGTTCACCAGCACCCAAGGAAATCAGAGCCTGGAAGGACTCACAATACTGAAAGTTCCCTGATCTTCTGATATTTCTTTCTCATGAAACTTGCCAGAAATAAAATCAAATCCAAGATAAACTCACACATATCAGAGGCTGGGACCATTTCATGGAGGAAAAATACGTTTGCAGTTTATGTAACTACAGACAGCAAGGAGGTAAACTATTATAGTATAATCCCTTTTAAAAATAATTTTTCCCCACTGTCACTGTAGCAGCACCCAAACAGTACTACAGAAGAAAATGAAGTGTTTAGATGTTTGTTTTAATTTGTACTAGTGTCAAATTTTCATAACTATAAAAGAGCAACGTCCAAAGTAGATATCTTCTTCCAAAGAAATCTGTGCTTGGGCAAAGAAATTGATGTTCAGGTTGACTTTATAAAGCAAAAATGAATAAATGCAAAAGAAAAACACATATGTGAAGGAAGTATCTACTTTGAAATTTGGGTTTTTTAATTTTTTATAAAATAAAAATAAAATGACTTACCCAAATGTCAATCTTGATCTCCACAATTATTCAAATACATGTTGCCCAGTATGGTAGCCACCACACATGACTACTTACATTTATGATAGACTCACTAAAGTTAAATTAACCAATTGGTCCTTCAAACACAAAAGCCACATTTCAGGTGCTCTGTAGCCACCTGTGGCCAGTAGCTATCATGTCAGTGCCGGTTATCAGACATTTTCATCCCCACAGGAATTCTATCAGACGCCATTGGGTCAAACCACTTCATTCCATGCCCATCTATATTTTCAGTGACAGCAGGTCAGTGATTACAACTGACAAAGTTACAGACCTGGTCAGGGGCAGCAGTTATCCATTCCCCTAACCTCAGCCTTCCTCTTCAGAGGCTAGAAAAGCTGAACGGGCTTGGGAGCCTTGCCACAAAGCTCTGGCCAATAGGACGCAGACAAGACACTCCCGGGGCTCCTGGGGACAGATTTTCTTCATAAGGGTACTGCACCTTGCCCCTTCTTCATCCTTGAACATAAACACAATCAGCCCTTCATTTTTATCCCACAGCCGTGGGTTCAAACTCAAGAGACTGAAAATATTGGAGGTGAGCTGTATCTGTATTGAACATATACACTTTGTCACCCTCTCGGTAGAGTGCTGTGCCATCACAGCTCACAGCAACCTCCAGCTCTTGGGCTTAGGTGATTCTCTTGCCTCAGCCTCCCGAGTAGCTGGGACTACAGGCGCCAGGCACAAAGCCCAGCTATTTTTTTGTTGCAGTTTGGTCAGGGCCAGGTTTGAACCCGCTACCCTCAGTATTGGGGGCAGGCAACCTACCACCCAGCCACAGGCACCGCCCCACCCTTTTTTCTTGTGCCATTCCCTAAACAATACAGTATACCAATTATTTACATAGCATTTACATTGTAATAGATGTTATAAGTAATCTAGAAATGATGTAAAGTATACGAGAGGATGTGAATTGTTTATATGCAAATACAACACCATTTTATATCGGATGCTTGAGCATCTGTAGATTTTGGCATCTGTGGGATGTCCTGAACCAATTCCCCAAGGACACCGAGGGACAGCTGTAGTGAGAGTAGAGGTGCACCAGCCATTTTAAAAGCAAAACGTAAATGCACGAGGAAGCTCAGCGCGTCCAATTCCATAGGATGGACAGACAGAAGGAACCTGCAGTTGTGATGGAATACGGGGAGCTAACAAAGCCAATAAAGGAAATTACTCATCTCTACAGAATTTTTAAAAATGAGGAATTTTATCCCTGTTTGTTTATACCACCATTAGTGGGGTTTTATTAGGTACAGTCACATTGCCGTACAATTTTTGTTTGTTTGTTTGTTTGTTTGTTTGTTTTCCTTTTGAGACAGTCTCACTCTGTCACCCTGGGTAGAGTGCCATGTCATGTCATCAGCACAGTTCACAGAAACCTCAAACTCGGGCTCAAGTGATCCTCCTGTCTCAGCTTCCCGAGTAACTGGGACCACAGGTGCCTGCCACAATGCCTGGCTAGTTTTTCTGTTTTAGTAGAGACGGGGGTCTCTCTCTTGCTCAAGATGGTCTCAAACTCATGAGCTCAAGCAATCCACCTGCCTCAGCCTCCCAGAGTGCTAGGAATCCAGGTGTGAGCCACAGTTATTAATTCACAAAGGGGAGGCTCTGTAAAATAAATATGCTAAGATCTAAGGTAATCCAAGTCACTGGAATCATTAGGTCCAAAACGAACCAACTGCCAAGAACAATTTATATTTATATTAACTGTCATATCAAAGCTCACATATATTTAAGTAGATAAGATAATCATAAAAGAATTTTATTAATTAAATTTTACACTTACTATTAAACTGTGCATTTATGTGCATACATATCTCAAAATGCATTTATGTTTTTAATACAAATTGATCTTTATTAGCTGAAAAAAAATTAAGCATGGTGAGAAATTACAGGCTAAATAGCTATATCCTGAAGAGTTTTAACAAATATCTTTGAGTGTAAGTATATGGGTAAGTTTTCTGCTTTCAAGATGTTCTTTAATGAACACAGACTCCTTTTTTGTGTATATAGGTATAATTTATAAACATCCAGAAACATAATGTGGATAGATAATTTAACATTCTTTCAGTTTTAAACAAAAAACTATCTACTAAAACCACGTTGGTAGTAGTTTTCCTGAAATGACCTTAAGAGGTTATTGGAAAAATCCCTTTATCCACAAAAATACCACTTGCTGGTGTCTGAAATCCCACCTTAAGAAATATCTTTTGCTTAAGCAAAAGAGGAGTTTTGAAGTCTGTGAAAAAGACAATTCTCCTTGAGGAGAGAACATACCCCGGTTGGTTCTTTACATTACTTAGTGAGAAATAAAACCTCATCTCAAAGAATGCTGGCACCTGAAGGCCTATGGTTTAGAGTTTCATCAAAATGGGTAACAGTGACGTGGTCTGCTGACTTCCTTTTTCAATCTTCCCAATTTCATCTAGGATAGCTTGGGGCTATCTCTAAGTCTACCAGTTAGTTAAGGACTATGACTCATAGTGGGAGGTGGGAACAATTTGTGAGTAAATGAATGAAGGAGTGGATGAATGAGTGAATGACCATCAGTAGAGCCCACACTTTGCTCTGGAGCTTGGACTTACTGCCAAGGCACCAGTTTATCTAGAATGCTGCCAGCAGTCGAATCCTAAAGTCACTGTGACCTCCCAGACTTCACATCACACTGCATTTTTTGAGGCTATGCCTCACATTTATTTTTAGTCCAATCTGTAAGGTGATTGGATGTTCTTGCATTATCCCCCAAAAAGGGAAAGTTTAAAAACAACATTGCAATCACTATGTAGTGATTATAAACAACTGAATAATTTCCTTTATATCAAAATGTTCCAACAGCCAGGTGTGGTGGCTCATTCATGTAATCCTAGCACTTTGAGAGGCTGAGGCAGGAGAATCCCTTAAATTCAGAAATTCGAGACCAGCCAGAGCAAAACTGAGACCCCATCTCTGCTAAAAATACAAAAATTAGCCAGGCATTGTGACAAGCACCTGTAGTCCCAGCTACTTGGGAGGATGAGGCAGGAGGATTGCCTGCACCAAGAGTTTGAGGTTGCTGTGAGCTGACACCATGGCACTCTAGCCTGGGGCAACAGAGTGAGAATCTGTCTCAAAAAGAAAGAAAAAGTTTCAACACACAGACAACGCAAATTTAAGACATCTACAGCCTTATAGATGTGTGTCTCCTCTCCACCACCTGAATTTTGCCTCTTGCCACCCTTTCCTGGTTTTGCCTTCAAATTTTCAAAGTAAGAAGCCATCTTTGCTCCACTTACGCTACATCACCACGTGCGGATCCTACAAAGAGGACATCTGAACTTGACTTAAAGCAGATGTTGTATTCAATAACTTTGACTCAGGTGATCTATTAAGTTTTATTTCGCTCTTCTATTTACACATATGGTACATGTTAAGACTTTTATGAAGACATAAGGCATGCTGGGAGAAAGCTCTGCTAAGACTTTATGAAATAAAACAACTGTCCCAGTTTGAGAGTTTTCTGACATTTTAATTCACTGCTTATGTACTTCTCTAACTGCAGTGTTGAAAGTTGGCCTGGGAAGGGGTGCCAATCTAAGAGAGGAACTGTTTCTAATGCATCATCAAGGAGTTCTAGAGGTATCCATGGGTAAATTAAAGGCGTTTGGAATTGCAATTGGGTGCCCAAAGCAGGTGCCATATTGCACTCCACCTCCAGAAAGAAGAAAGAGAGTGACTGACCGACGAGAACAATAAACTTCGACGGTGAAGCAGAGACCAGTGGGGTTTTAAAGTGCTGAGACTCTTCAGTAAGTCCTGTGTTTTGCAATATGAACCCTTCCTGGCCCTTACTGCACACTCGGATTAAACACCACTCAGATCCAAAGCTTGTTTATCTAATTTGCAGTTGGAAGTTTTTTCTGTGAATAACTCTATAAGCCCCTTGGTATAAAGCCCCCTCGAGTCAGCTATACAATTTCGGCATTTGGGTCACAAGCTTGAACCCTAATGGGATTTAAAACAACAAGAGGAATTGATTGCTGTTTCGAGGGGCTTTAGTAATATCTGCTTGTGAAGGTTTGTCGGAGTTCCTCGGGTAACAGAACATCAGGGTTTTCTTTCTCATTGTTTGTATCAAATCACAAAACGCAACGCAGTATGATTTCAAAATACAAAGCACTATAATTTCCAAAAGAATATATTTTATACACACATGTATATGCTACATTTATAGAGTGCATGTTTGCATGTTGAGCGCATGTATTACACACACAATATAAAATGAGCAATCAGCATACAGCCTACCCCACTCATTCCTCTTGATTGTTTCTCTTTTGTTTCATGTAACACTTAGCAACGTTTATCCGTTTATCCGACTGAAAAGCCTCCTCAATGCCTCCTCATAAGACAATCATGGAAATTAGGAGATTCCTCTTATCCTTTTGACAATGAGGGGAAAACCATGGGAGGTGCTGAGTTCTCACACCAACCAGTATTCCAGGGGAAGCGCGACCACCAAGGCTCAGGAGCAAAGGGCAGCACGTGTGCCCCTCAGCCTGCTCTGTCCACCTGAACACTGAGGAGAGGCCACCGAGATCCCAGCAAGCCTCACCATCCCCAGCAGCCAGTGCACCCCATAACACTAACCCAGGAGCTATCCAGGTCTGCTCCACACCCCTGACCCGAGGAACGCACACCCAAGCTTCCCCTTTGGTCTATGGGGAATTCACCTTCACTGATGCACCCAGTGTGACCTTCTACAATAACTTCCACAATCAGATGCCCCTGCTTTCCTTGAAGCAAATCTCTTTTTCCACAAAGTCATCCTGGAAATATATCGGCATGTGAATACGTCACATAGAAACAATGTCTGCCACTTACTGAAAATCTACCAGGCAACAGGCATTTAACCCACATCTTCTCAAACTCTTCAAAGCAAGTATCACGAGCCCCATTTCACAGATGAAGAGGACAGAGCTCAGGGACTCTGAGAGACCCGCCCATGAAGTTGCACAGCCAGAAACACATCCAGTGGGGTGTGGCTTTGGAGCGACTCGGAGCACCAGGTCGGGCCAGCACACTGTGGTCGGGCCTCTCCTCAGGAAGGCTTCTGTCACTCACGCCGCCACCATTGTGTCGCCTTCTTTCAGATGTGCAACGGCATTTCACAGAACCCACTCCCACATCTCTTCTTTACCCTCCTTGCCTTAGTCCTTGGTGCTGCTCTAACAAAATATCACAGACTTATTCATTCATAAAAAGGAGAAATTTAGTTTTCTCATGGTTCTGCAGTGTAGAAAGTCCAAAACTAAGGCACTGGGAGCTTTGGTTGTCTGGTGAGGGCTGCATCCCTCAGAAGGTAGGAACAAATGCTGTGTCCTCACTTGGCGGAAGGGATCAGGGCAAGGTGAACACTGCTCCAAGCCTCTTCTCCAAGGCCCGCCTTCCCATTCACGAGCCCTTATGACCTGATCACCTCATAACAGCTCCCCTCTTAATACCATCACATTGGCCATTAAGTGTCAACACCTGAATTTTGGAGGGGACATTCACCTACATAAATAGAGAAGGACATCAGTAGGTAGGACGGTAATATCTCCTATGTTCCCTTCCTCCCCTTCACCAAAATCATATAAATTAGCAGATATATATATATATTCTTACATGCATACGTGTGTGTGTGTGTGTGTACTCACACTTACAGGAGAAGAAACTGCTGAGGAAAATATGTCAAATATGAAATGCAAACAAAACCAACAGAAAATCCCCGAGTTGCGATCTGAGGACATTGTTCCCAAGTCTGCTTTTCAACATCATAACATGGCGTGAAAGCAAATGTGTGTCCCATTTCTCAGGAAAGCTCAGCGAGGCCTATTTGGATAGGAAGTCCCAAGACACTCTTAGGAGCAGGAAGGGCAAGAGGAAAAAGCAAAGGATTTCTTCATAAACCACATAAATTCCTCAGCTTAATTTTTTAAATAAGATCTTTGTTACCAAACAGAAGGCTAACATGGTTAAAATTGCCTGTAAGTCTTTCATAACATGATGTGAATTATTTTAATCGGATTATTTGTACAAAGCTGGAATATGAGATTTTAGATGTTCATGAAGAATAACAGAATAAAAATAATAAATTTCACGATACGGAGACTTTCAGAATGTAAAGGCCAATGGGCATGGCATTATGAGGGTTCAGAAAACCACTGAATGGTTCTAGAGGCACCTGGGCAGGGTCAAGGTAAGGCTGATGGAGACGGAGACCAAGCTGAAAGAAGAGGCTCTGAAATCCAGGGGACTGAAAGTAACAGTGCGATGGATTTTTTATGGTCACTGTAGTATAAGGAACCTCCACTGCTCAGCATTTATTTTTGCAGAATTAACTTTTAGTCAGTCAACCAACACGTAATTGTCAACAATGGTGCCTCATATTGGGATATCTTAAAAAAAAAAAAAAAAAAGTCAGCTCAGTGCCTGTGGCTCAAGTGGCTAAGGTGCCAGCCACATACACCTAAGGTGGCAGATTCGAATCCAGCCCAGGCCCGCCAAACAATAATGACGGCTGCAACCAAAAAATAGCCGGGCGTTGTGGTGGGCACCTGTGGTCCCAGATACTTGGGAGGCTGAGGCAGGAGACTCGCTTGAGCCCAGGAGTTGGAGGTTGCTGTGAGCTGTGAAGCCATGGGACTCTACCCAGGGGGGCAGCTTGAGGCTTTGTCTCAAAAAGAAAAAAGTCTTTCTTGTCAAGGAAGCATTACCTTGGAAGGTAAGACTTATACAGGAAATAGCCAGAAAATAATGCATAGTGCCTAATAAAGAAGATAAACACTAATGTCAAAGATTATGAGAAGAAATCAGCATGTTGGCCAGAGTTGCCAAACATTTAAGGAAAGGGTAAGACTTGAATTTAACTTTGAAAGACGAAGCAGAATTAGAGACATTGAGGTCAGAAAAGTAATAAAGGCAGAGGATACAAATAGAACCTAAGACCATGGAGGGCCCTGAAAGAAGCACAAAAAAGAGACTGGCTAGACTTCAGGTGCAGGAAGCTGGCAGTTAAGGTTGCTAATCCCTTAAAATGAGGCGGGGGTGGGGGATGGGGGGGGTGTCTCCTGAATTATCCAGGTGGCTCCAATTTAATTAAAGGAGGCCTTTAAATATGGAAGAGGGAGGTAGGCAAGTCAGTTTCCTCATGAAGCCACACAAAAAAAGACTTGCCTGCCTTTGAGTATAGGAAGGGACCCTGAGCCAAGGAACGTGGGCAGCCTGCAGCAGCTGAAAGGGGCAAGAAAGCAGCTTCTCCCCTTCGGTGAGACCCATTTGGAACTTCTGACCACCAGTGGCCTGACAGTAAATCTGTGTTGTTTGAAGCCACTAAATTCCTGATAATCTATTACAGCAGCAGAAGAAAGCCAACAAATGTAACATTCCTCCGTTTGGGGTATCAGGGGGAGGACAATTTAGGGGGGCACTTGTCTTACCAGACAAGCTTATCTCCTTGACTAAACAGAAAAGCTAACAGGACCAGAAGGCAAGCCTGGGATTTTTGATGGTCACTTTACCTTCAAACAAAGACCTATTTTGAAAGCTCACTGTCACCTTACTAGATTGGGTGCTCAGAACACCTAGCATAGTGCCTGGCATAACAACCCTCCATAAATATTAACTCTTATTCTTCCATCCCTGGTGACTCCAAGTCCAGTTGTCTGCACTCTGGTAACCCAGAACATCGTGCTTTATATTAAGTTGAAACACCCGTTGTGACACTGCAGTTTCATCCTCTGGTCAACAGCTTCTCTTCCTCCCACTTGGCCCTCCCCAGTCTTTGCTTCTCTCTCCCACCCTTCCACACCAGAGGTCCTCAAACTTTTTAAACAGAGGGCCAGTTCCCCGTCCCTCAGACTGCTGGAGGGCCAGACTGCGGGCCCTGGGACGAGTCAGCTGCTAAGCAGGACAGGCAGTGGCAGCAAAAACACCCAGCGGGCCAGATAAATGTCCTAGGCAGGCCATATGTGGCCCGCAGGCCATAGTTTGAGGACCCCTGCTTCACAGCCTCCTTCTAAGCCTTCTCTGCTCTCTGCTCCTGTTCACCACTTAGCTCCCACAGGTGTAGCTGTCTCCCCCAACCCCTCTGGGCCGTCAAAAGTCTGACATCTGTGACACAAGGAGCTGTCAGACACAGTGAGTTTTTCCACTGGATAAAAAGAAAAGAAAAGAAAGGCCCAGTTCAAGAGGAGAAATCAATCAAAACTGCCACCACTCTATCTGGAGCCTCAGGCAGAACTGAGGAGCTACCCACCGGCCCTCTGTTTCCTGCATCGTGTCCTTCCAGCCTCCTGTGTCTCCCTGGAAGCCACGGCCCTCTGAGGTCTTCCTCAACACACTTCAGGCTCTTCCTGCTCTTTTTCTCCCCTGATAACTTTCATGACCAGAGCCGGTGTGTTTACTTTTTCTCATCAGAAATTTGTCTGAGATTTATTTTCATTGATTTTTTTTTTTTTATGACTTTGAAGCCCTTCTTTCTAGAAATGCTGAAATTAATCCTTGAAATAGCCACTGGAACACAGGCTTTGACATTTTCTTCCACTGTTGCAATAACTGACAAGTATTATCATTGTCCTTGGGCAAGGAAGGGGAAGAGCCCATGCAGTGACATTGTGGGCCTATTAGCTACTTTGAATGGATGGGCTGGAGAGACAAGAGATTAAAATCATTCAAGGAAACTGGCTAATCGGCATTCCAGTTTGAAGCAAGGAGACATGGGCCAAAAGACCTCCATGGAAAGAGAATCAGCAATGACGGTTTCCAGGCATTTCAAGGCAAGAAAAAAAGTGGGGGGACTAATGCCAGCTGGACAAAAGATGCAGCTTGTGGCAAAGTTGGCAAAACACACGAAGACATTTCTTCTTCAGTAGTTCTTCAATGGAGTGGAAAACCAAAGCCTATATTTTGGAGAAAAAGGCATGAATATTATCTTGAAACAAGACTCCATCAGAGCTAGAGGCAACTCATTACCCCAAAGATGACCACAGAGGCCAGATGCACATCAGGTCTGCAAATGATTAACTCCAGGGTCATGTTAGTAATGACTCTCAGCTTTTGAGAAAACCATGCCACATTTAGCGGTCACTCATAACGTCAACTGGGCTATACATTTTTAAGAAAGAGGTCCTCTTTTAAACACAGAGGTCTCCCTGATCCCAAAGAAAAGCCAGGAACAGAAGGAAGAGGAACGGACCAGCAGAGGGCGCCTCATGATGGTGGGTCAGAACACTTGCAGAGGATTTTGAGAGTTGGGGAGGCCATTACCACCAGAGCTTCCCCTATGGTGGCAGGAAGCAAAGCCACTGCCTTGCCCCTTAATTGAAAAAGAGCCTCCTTTATCTGAGGTCACCTTTTTCTCCTGGGAGCGTGACTTCAGGAGGGACCTTCCTGGAAAAGTAGCAGAGAAAAGAGTAGCCTGAATAGACTACCTGAATAGACCTTGGTATCAGTGGGAAAAAGAGTTCGCACCAGGTCACCTTCATGTTTTACAAAAAAACCTTTAAGGAACAGCAAAGATAAGAACACATAGGTAGCAAAGGCGGAGAGGAGAGCACAGTGTGAGCAAAGATGGGGAAAAATAAAGTACATGGTCCTCTCCATGGGAAGGAAGGCGCCAGTAGGCTGACAGGGAGGAAGGTGAGTAAGTGAGGACAGAGCAGCCTACAGTCATTAACATAGAGCTGGGTGGGCAACTTCAGCCCATGAAAATTCAGCCCACTGCCTATTTTTATAAATAAAGATTTATTAAACACAGCCACACTCCATTTGCTCATACACTGTTTATAGCCCTTTCATAGTAGATCATAGTAGTGTGCTCCACGAAGTCTAAAATGCTTCCTGCCTGGCCATTCACACACACACACACACACACAGATGCTGACCCCTGATACACGTGATGATCTCATTATTTCTGAAATTCTGTAAAATCTCACTCAAATATGAAGAAATTAAAATAAATAGAAGAACTACATGATAGGTCATGGGCAACCAAGAAAATTATCCACCGGGGAACTAGAGCATGCCTTTACAACCAGGGAATAAAAAGAGAAACTCAAACTAAACTTTTATTCATTCTGTGAATATATTGAAGGACTCAGGGAAAAAACATGCAGTCACCAACACTTCTCAGGGACGCAGAATGAGGCAGTCAGCACGTTCCGAGAGAGAGAGCTCTGCGGTTCTGGTTTACTTGGATGGACAGGAAGAAAAGCAACACTAGCGCCAAATGAACCTTTCACTCGCCATCTCCATTCATTTAAGGGTGCCCCCTAATCAACATTATTCTCTAGACAGCACACTGTTTTCATGGAAAACATAGCAATGAAAAAGAAAAAAGAAAACAAATTTCAAAAAAAGAAAACAAATCACTGTGCAATAGAAAAAAGAAAAGTCTCTGAGTCTCAGGCAAGTGCAAAGCTGTTCATTCGTTTCCGCCTGTACACTGTGTGAGAGAGAAAGAGGGAAATGGATGTAGAGAGAGAGATAAAGAAGCTTTCATTATTTTAACACACCTTTTGCTTAAAGTTGGAGTATAAAGGACATTTCTTCCGTAATAACACATTCTCACGTCCTTCACTCCCTTCACACACATTCACATGCACAGACAAATCCTTTTCTGAATTCTTAGCAAGGACTGATGAACTCTCAAGTACTGAAGCAAACCACGGAAAGGAGGTCTATGGAATTAGCAACATGGGAGTTAATTTATACTGACACTGGAATTAATTTATACTGACTTAACACATAATGAAATTAATCATCTCAATTTTAATTAATGTCCTTCTTTTACTCTCCTCTGCTCAATGGAATCTCATGGTGCGAAGGGTGGAGCTAGCATCAAACTCATTAGAAACTTTGAAGGTAACTTTAAAGTTTTTGCTTTTATGTGAAAATATGATCACATGAAATTTCAATTGAGGGAGTCTTTTGCTCTCCATTAATATGGCTTGTCTTGCTTCTTTAAAACATTATATTTTCTTATTAGTCAAGAAAACACAAATATCTTGGAGGTAAAATAAACCCCTTAATTATCATGAGGGGAATTTAAAAGGCTGCCTCTAATCATCTAATAAAGATTTTAAAAAGAGGAGGGACCATAACTCAGTAGGATGAGGACTTCATTCAAGCATTAATTGCTTTCAAAATCATCCAATTTTATTCTGTATTAGCTGCTTAAAATGCCAAACCACATCCTTGCTCAGTTGATCTTGGAAAGCTTAGAAAACCACAAACCAGAGCCCAAAGATAAAAGGTTAGTGAAATCATTACTTCCAGAAAGAGATAAATTTTTGAAAGAAAAGAGGCCATGAACATTTCTTTGCACAGGGAACACACTATAGCATTCCCTCTTCTTGATCAAGGTAACCCTGAATATTAATTTGGGAGGGGAGATAAGCCAAGTAAGACAGGAGCTTACCTGTGAAGACATGAACTTTGGTTCTACTTCTCGCATTTTTAAAAACAAGTCTCTGGATTCACAGGGGAGATAAGAGCAGGGCTGGGGGAAGACATTGTCTGAAGTCTCAGGCAGTATTACCACGTGGGCTATGCCATCTGCTCTATATTATTAGTCAGACCAGCGTTGTAATCCTGGCTCCACTATTAAACAAGTTGACCTTGGCCAGCTTCCCCCTAAACCTGTTTCCTCACTGTCAAACAGCAACAATATCATTACCAAACCTAGTAATACCATAAAGGATTTATTCAGATAAAGTATGCAAAGAACTTAGCTCACAGAAAAACGTGCAGTAAATATTAGACTTCCTATTTCTTTATTATGACTATTTATTATTTGTGTTATTATTTAAAATACTTCACTTAACTTGAAAAGTAATTTGTTCAACACCCCGCTAGCACCACCACCAGCACCAAGAACTCTTAGATTCTGCTTCACCTTTGTTGTTAAATAACAAATAGGGTGGGGAAAAAACTATTCACAAGTTTTTCCTGATTGTAGAGAATAGGTTCCCAAACTTCATCAAGCCTCAAATCCTGGGAAAGCTTGTGAAAGCACAGATTTCTGGGCCCCACTCCCAGAGTTGCAGATTTAGTAAATTGGTGGGCGGAGCCAAGAATTTACATTTATAACAAGTTTCCAAGGGACATTTGCTAAAGCTCTGGGGATCACGAATTAAGAGAACCACTGCTGCAAAAGAAGCTTGTAGTGGTTGGTTAGAAGTCTTCGGATAGGAGGGAAAAGGGACTAAAACTCACACATTCCTGGAAGAAATGAGAGAGGGAAAAACAGAGATGATGTCCAGTTGGTTCTTAACAGCTACAAGCTAGAAGGCAAAGCACAGCGCCCTCTGGCAGTTGATGCTAAAACAGGGAGGTTACAAAGCTTATTGTGGGCCACCCAGAGAGTTCAAACTTAGCCTTAGAAAGGAAACACCTTAGACTTCTAGGGAGCTATTAGGAACAGGCAATGAGACAATGAACAAGTTGTAAAATAAATCTTTTGATTCATAATCTCTTAAGCTCCATGTTCTAGTATACTCAGAGTGAAGATTGTGGAATTTAAGTCACTTAGTCCTTGACTGAAGTACTTCAAGAAGTTAAAATTTTATATTAATTAGATGGCTCATGTCATTTACAATGCATGATATTTCTGGACCACTTTTACAACTTGCTTTTTATAACATTAATTTGTAACACTTCATGTTTAAACTACAAGTAAGACACAAAAGATAATGATTGTATAGTAATCCGACTCAAACTATATTCCTGGCACGATGGTATTCATTGAATATGCATTGAAAATTCTAGGTGGGAGTTCTATTTTCATCTGGATCTAAACAGTCCCAACAAGGCAACACTGAACAATTTAGCCCTGCTGGAAAATATTTCACCTGGCAATAATCCAAAGCCATTTGACTCCAGAAGTGTTATTGGAAAAAAGAAAAAGCAATGTAGGTAAGACTTCACATTTTCATTACTGCAGACCTAAACAGATATACTGTTAATTATTTTCCAAAATCACTTCCTGCTGGAGATATCATAAAAATAAAAATGAAGGATAAATAATATTCAATTCCATTTCTGAAGTTTAATATTTCCAGACGTGTTTTACAAATAAAGCTAATCCCCTGAGATGTTGTATGAATAAATGAGTTATAGTCCAAAAACACTTGTAAATTGGGAAATAATGTGATATCATTCTCGTAGAACTTCTCAATTACTAACAAGCCACATAGTACGTAAATCTGTTTAACGTTGTTCACCTCAGAGGTTCCCAAACTAAGTAAAGAGAAAACTTTGCTGTCATGTCCCTGGTGCATTTCCCTGGATATACAGTTCTGGGTTGACAGAGTGGTCTTTTCGTTCAGCACTTAAAACAAATCATTCCCATTGCCTCCTGCTTTCCACTATTTCTGATAAATTAGTGACCATTCCTATTTTTTTCCTCTCTGGTGTGGAATGGATTGTTTTTCTCTTGCTATTTTCATGATTTCCTCATCATTTTGATGTTTAGCATTTTGACTATGATTTGCCTAACTATCCTTTTGGAGGCGTTCTCTCCGTTGGGGTTCACACAAGTTCGTAGCTCTTTAAGTTAAAATGTTTTCAATTTTTTTTAATTCGTCATTTGTTAAAAACATTGTTCCCTGT
>NW_003852408.1:4223317-4236653 GCF_000181295.1 Otolemur garnettii | reverse complement strand
TATGAGTGCCATAGGGGGCTCTGCTAACCCTTTTCATTTGTATTTCTTCAACTGGACTGATTTCTATTGATCCCTTTTCAAGTTCCCTGGTCCTTCCTTCTTTCTTCTTCAATCTGCTGTTAAGGCCATATTGCAGAATTTTCCATTTTAGATATTTTGCTTTTTAATTCTAGATGATTCCATTTGATGTTCTTTTGTACACTTTCAGTTTCTCTGTTGAAATTTTCTATTTCTTCACACCTCATGACAAAAATCTTTAGTTCTTTGTACATAATATATATGTGTAGTTGCTTCTTTAAAGAATTTGCTATTCCAACCTCTGTGTCTTCTTGGGGTCTGATCTTACTGACTCCTTTTTCTCTTGTCTCTATGTTTCATTTTCTTGCCAGAATATTTTTATTTCACACTGATCATGACAGATGAAGCATTTTAGGACTCCAGACTCTTGTCATTCTGCAATAGCACAGCTGTTGATTTGTGTTTTAAAAAGCAGTGACTAACTAAGCACCTTGACACATGAAGGCTTGATTCTTACACTTTGGTAGTTTAGGTCTATTTTAGTTTTTCTCCCAATCTAAGAGAAAAATTTATTTTACTCATAAAAGATAATAAATGCTGTTTACTGAGCCATAGGAAATCTGACTATTGCACAAATAAAACAGAATGCGAAAGTATTCTTTATGTGAGCACAAGTTTTTTAAGTGTCCAATTCTTCCTTTATAATTCTGAAAGCTATTCAAACTATATCTTTTCCTGAAAAGTTGGTAAGCTTTTAGGTAGTACAAAAAGCACATCATATATAAATCAAAATTTATTTTCCCATATGGGCAGCAAAGTTTTGACGACCAACCTAAAACACCAAATACTTTATTTGATACAATCTTTTTTTAGCTACTTTTTATAATAGTTATCCATTTAGAAAATCAAATCTTTTAATTATATTAGTGCACATAACTGATACGATCCAATCTGCACTATTTTTAGCAAATGTGTTAACCTCAGGTTCCTTTTCTCCCTTGTAAAACACTAATAACATCAGGTACCCCTTAAACACAACACCAGGCACAGAGCTATCACATAGTTATTTTGAGGTAGAAAATATCTTTAATCCAACAACTAAAATATAGTTTTTCTTTTCTGCCTAATTAGAGGCCAGCTAAAATCAAAACACACTCCCCTTGCTATGACTCAGCTTACTCTACGTACAGAGAACCAAATGTCACAAGCTAAAATAGTTACAGGTATGAAAGCAAACCCCATGATTCTGTGCCGATTCTATGCCACGGCCACCTGAAATCTGCTCCTTTTACTACAAAACGTGGCTGGCTCCATATGTGGCATCACGTCCAACTCACCTGCCCAGACGAGGAACTTCATTTTTCTCCTCCATACTCTGCTATCAATCCATTCTCTTAAATCTCACTCAAAATCTCTGCCAGTTCCTCAATCCCAACGGTCACTGCTTTGCATGATATGTCCATCCCCTTTTGCCTGCACCATTTCCAACAGACTCCTAAAAAGTTTCCCTACTTTTAATACCACCACCAGAATGATCTCCCTAAAACCAATACAGCTGAGCCCCTTGTCTCATATAAACCCCAGTGGTTTCCCAATGCCTAAAAGATGAAATCTATGCTCAGAAATACCCAATAAAGGCCTTCCAAACTGTGCAGCCTCCACATCCATATTCTTGTGCTCCATCCTTCTCTTACCTCCCAGCCTCACATAGTATACTCACTCTTATCTGGTCAAGCTTGAGTTCACAGCTCTGTGCAAGCTCTTCCCTAAGCCAAGAGTAACCTTCTCCACCCAGCAAGTGCCCATTCATCCCTGAGTAGCTCACTTCCTCTCCTCTCTCAATTGTCCATCCAGGACAGAGCTCATAACTCCCCCATCTGTTTCTTTTACAATACTGATTCCATCCTTCTGTAACTATACCTTTATACGTCCAATGCGTCCTCAAGTCTGTGAGCTCCCAGAGGACAAAAACAATGCCCAGTGTAGTATCTGCTCAGAGAAGGTACTCATGAAATGTCTGTTGAATTAACAAATTAATAGCACCTTTTTAAAATTTCTGTAGCTAACATTCTACAGATATGTGACATTTGAATATTAAGCCCAGAGATAAAAAACAAGAATGGAACAAAATATTTGCCTCACAGCAAATTCCACCACCCAAGGGAAATAATCAAAGAAAACAAGAAATAAGGAGGCTTAGTATTAATCTCAATCACCTTTATCTGCATTCCTCCAATACCAAGAGGAATGAAAATCTTTTATGTTTACAAAATCAAGGTCACATCTACACCAGTCAAAGCCCAAGTCAGTACCTCTCAGCCTTTCCTAGCTCACACATTCTGGTTATGACAATTCCTTTTCAAGTCATCTAAAATTATAAAAAGAAAAATTGTAACTTGGTTTTTGTCGAGCAAAGATTAATATTGGATACTTTAATCGCAACGTTCATGTTTGGCACTGGGTCTTGGCAGAAAGCCCCACATGTATTTTCTCTGGAACTAAATTACTTATTTAAAACACAAACATAAGAATAAAGCAAAAACCAGAATTGTATAAACAAAATATGTCACTTGAGTTCTCCACAGAAAATTAGTGCAACCTCATTTAACCACTATTTTGATGAGACTTGGGATTTTAATGTAAGGCACAGAAACCAGGCTCCTCTGTCGAGCTTTCGGCCTAGTCCAAAAGAATCCCATGTTCAGTAGCCTTTTCCCAAACATTTAAGCAGTCTGGCATCACTTTTTCCAAATACAAAACCAAGTCTCTCTGATTCTTATCGTCATCCAAACAACTGTAACCAGCTGTGCAAACTAGAATCCGGAATAGAGACTGTCTACAGGGAGTCCCCTCAAGGCTACCAAGCTGACTATTTTCATCAACAAATATTCATGATCCTTTTTCCCAAAATTCCAACTCCGCAGAACACTTCATATATAAAAAAGAAAAAGTAAGGAAAGTGAGACTCAATCCGTCCAAATCCTTTAATTTTTCTTCATTTAACTCAGTCAAAATTACGTCATCTCTCACAAGAAGACGAATTATCTTGGGTTTTATTTTGTATTCTCCAAATAATGCATTGATTTCAAACACAAAACATCTCTTTTATTCTCACAACCTCCACATGTGGCCTCATCTGCAAAAGCAACTCCTTGTTTTTGTAAAAGTAAAATCACACACTCCTCTTTTGTCACCTCCTTATGAGGGCTTCGCGTCCCAGACTGAGCTCTCAGAATTTCCCATCAGACGGTTTGTATGAAATCCTCCTCAACTTATGCTTTACTTCTGGCAACATTAGGCATGACATCTGCCATGACATTAGCCGTTTTGGTACTCGGAGAAATAGGGCAGGAGAACTTCAAAATGCCATATGCAGAAGACTCAGGTAACATACAGGGAATGTTACTTGCTTTTCAATTGCCTAAGATCAAAATCCACACACAGGTCTGTCATGTAACAACGCTCATCTCCACCAGCAGGCATGTTTTTCTTTACACTTAAAAGAGCTGTCCAAACTAATTAAGGCATTTGCATCTTCTCCTTGACAACATTCATAAAAGCCCACCTGTTGTGTGAAACTCTTCTGCATGACTAAGTCTCTTGCACTCCACTTTCCCTGTGTTCTCTTTGGAGCACACGATTTTATAAAGCTTGCCTCTTGGACACATGCCTTTCTATTCTCAAACAGGGCCAAGATGAAAGTGATGCTTCTTGTAACACTCCAAACCTCCTGGTAAAAGATGCAGTCGATAGATGTTCAAGTACGTCTTACCCTCATTCCCAAGGTCAAGGGGGACAGGCAACTTCTATTACCTTGCCTGCTTTCCCTTTCATGGTCTATCAATAACAAAGCAATAATTCTGAAGATATGCAAATGCTACTCATCTTAATCAGAATAGATCTGTGCACATTACATAATAAATTCTGACAAATTCTTAACAATCACTATACCTAGAATACAAATTACAGTGCTGCTTATCAGGAAAATCAGCATTAGAGGCCTGAGGAGGTCTTGCCACTGCTTCTATTAGCTGACTGCTAAAAAGTACTTGAGCATACTTTATAGTTCTGAAATGTTTTTACATATACAATGTCTTTCTTTTTTCTTTTCTTTTTTTTTTTTTTCCAGTTTTTGGCTGGGGCCAGGTTTGAACCCACCACCTCCGGTATATGGGGCCAGCACCCTACTCCTTTGGGCCCCCGGAGCCACCTATCTCTCTTTTTCCTTTCCTTTGACACAAGGTCTCACTCTATTATCCAGGCTGGAATGCAGTGGTATCATCATAGCTCACTACAACCTCAAACTCTTGGGCTCAAATGATCCTCCTGCCTCAGCCTCCCAAACAGTCCTGATTATAGGTGTGTGTTACCACATATCCAAGTTCAATTAATTTGGGGGGGTTAATAGAGATGGGGGTCTCACTATGTAGTCCAGGCGGGTGTCAAAGACCTGGCTGGCCTCACAAGATCTTCCCGCCTTGACCTCCCAAAGTGCTGGGATTATAGACGTAAGCCACCATTATGATCCTATTTCACACTCAGAAGAACTCTAGGAGGTAGATTTTATTAGACTCATTATACTCCAAAATTTGTGCACCTTGCCAAAGTCATAAAGGAAGCACCTAGTAGAGCTAAAACTCTCGTGACAATTTCCTGGATTCCTGTTCCCACCCTGTTACCATCATAGTAGACCCACTAAGGCCAGGGGAATTCTTAATACTTAAGTCTTATTTTACAATGCATCCCTCTACATTCTGACTTTAGTTTGACTGTTGGCTGCCTTTGGTGTTTCATTCATTTTGTTTTGCTAATCAAATTGTGACAGGGACCTCTTTCATTAGCCTGAACAAATAAAAGTTACTTGTTCTCTTTTTCTATAGAAATAAAAATAAAATTTGCATAGGAATAGCAATCACTGATTCCTGTGTAGGCTGGCTAGAATTTGTTTGTTTTGTTTGTTTTTAATTATTGGGGAATCATTGAGGGTACAAAGAACCAGATTACACTGCTTGCATTTGTTAAATTCCCTCTCACAATTGTGTCCCACCCCCAAGAGATATGTCACACACTGTGACCTTCCCACCTTCCCTCTCTCCCCTCAGCCATTCCCCCACCCCACCACCATGTATGAGCATCAACTGTCCTCATACCAGAATGGAGTACATTGGATTCTTCTTTCTCCATTCTTGTGATGCTTTATTAAAAAGAATGTGTTTCATCTCCATCCAGGTTAATACAAAAGATGTAAAATCATCATCTTTTTAGTGTCTGAATAGTACTCCATGTTATACATATACCATAGCTTGAACTAGACCTCCCATTTGATCCTGCAATCCCTTACGGGGCATCTACCCAAAAGAAAAAAATCATTTCATCACTGGCTATAGTTTAAAGAGCTGGAAGACCTCACCCACAGCATTCCAAACACAATCCTTTACATTTAAGTAACTATCAATTATCTTTCAAATTTGTACTGGCCAGGGAACCAATATAGACAGCCCACCAGAGAGAAATCCCGCTTCAAACTACAGAGCTGCCAGCATTCAGGCCATGAAAACAACATTACTATGGAAATTATGCAAGTTACAATCTTCATTCATGTAAGATTTAAAAAATAAATACTTTAAAGGAAATAGCGGAACACTATGCTATATCCCTGCCAAGGCCCATTTTCAGGTTCCTACATTTCACTGCACAGAAACACACATAGGCATAACTGAGGAGTGAAGCTTCCTTCCTTACAGACCAGTCTAACGACAAGCAAGCGGGAAGTCAGCCACTCTGTTTATGTTAAGCTGTGGGCACACACACCCATTCATTATCTGTGGGACTGACTGGGCCGCAAACCTTAGTGACAATAAATAGTTTCAAAGGAAGAACCATTGCTGAACAAGTAAAAACATGAGTGGATTCCAAAAAGTACGAAGGTCTGCCTCACAAAACTCACCAGGCAAAATAAGCATTTTAAAAACCTGCTCCAAATTCTACAACTGAAATAAAACGTTTCTGGCAACTGCAAAGAGTTAAATTTTCCTATTTTCTGATTCTTCCCAATGGCTGACCTCCGCACACCCAGTCTCCCAGTCTCCCATTGGATGAGTCAAGACAAGGAAATCTCCTAAGAAATCCGGTTCTCAATCTTTTCAAACCAATTTAGCAGTTAGCAAAATGGAGAAGGTTTGCCATGACCAAGAAAAAAGGAAGGTATCTTCAGCATGAAAAATACGCAAAGCCACAGGTATGGACCCCCTAGCTCAAGGACAGAAATAGAATCTATATCACAAGAAGAAAAATTCTACTTGGGGAAAACAGAAAGGGAAAACAAACAAATAAGCAAAGCCAGACAACTTCTCTAGTGAGCAGGCACGTGAGTCCAGCAGAATATGAAGTTCCAGAAAGAAACAAAAATTCAACAGCGATGATATTTATGAAGTACAGTGTATTGCTGCAAATTGGCTTCGGCTGCAGATGAAAGCAAACGCAGAGAAAGCTTTAGAGAAGATGGATGTTCATTTCTCCCCCACACGAATGACGTCTCCAGTCAGCAGCCCAACCCAGGACAGCAGCTCCATGGTATCAGGGACTCAACCACCTTCCCTTTTGTTCCATGGTTCGTAGCACATGGTTTCCCCCTACCTGGTTTAAAGGGGCCTCTCAAAAGTTGGAATCACATTTGTAGTCCTGCCAGAATAAAAGAAGAAGGTGGCACCTTGCCTTTAAGATACCTTTCCTCATATCCCCCTGGCTACAACTAACTTGTTATGGGACCATAACCAGTGCAAGGGAACTCGGAAATACCAGAGTATTTTGTTGCAATTGGCATTTGCAATTGTAGGAAGATACAGATGCTGTAGCTCAAAGGAATTCTAGGCCCTGAGGTCCACACAATCATCAAACAAATGTCTAGGACTACCTACTTTTGCCTGGCACTGGGACAGTTCAGGGGCCGCTGTTCCCCCAAAACAACAATAGTGAGGTCTGTAAATATGTATACATAATGCATTCTGCTTTACCATTTTATTTCAAAATAATTTACAACTTACCAAAACATAGAGAGTAGTTATAGTTTCATCAAATCTACCAACCGTCAACACTCTACCGCATTTGCTTGAAAACGTATTGTCATTTCATCCTTCCCTTCCCTTGCTCCTCCTTCTCTGCTTCCTCCTCCCCCTCCCTCCCTTTCTTCCCCTTTTCCCCTCCTCCCACTTGCATTTGAGGGTAAGACATAGACATCATTGCCCTTCACTCCTAAATACTTCAGTATATGTTTCCTAAGAACAAGAATATTCTCTTGCATAACCATAGTAAAATTATACATCACCAACTAACTCCAGGAAGTTACAGAAATGTTAATACTGATCCAGAATCTGACTCACAACCCTGAACTGTATTTGGTCATCCTATCTATTTAACCTGGACCAGTTTCTCCGTCTTCCTGTGTCTTTCATGATATTCATATTTTTAAAGACCACGAGCCAGCTGTTTTGCAGAATATACGCTCCCGGGGCAGGACTCCTCAGTATATCACATCAGGAGGCGTATGTTCATCTTCCGCCCCATTATGGGTGATGCTAACTCTGATCATTTGTCTAATGGGATGCCCACCTGACTTCTCCACTGGGAAAAGTGACTGTTTTCCCTTTGGTGACTCATGACTTGTGGGGAGATAGTTTGAGATTCTGTAAGTAGCCTATTTCACATCAAATGCTCACACAATAGGTCTGATATTCACTACTAATGATCCTTGCTTGGATCAATTATTACTATGGGGATTGCAAAATGGTGATTTTCTAATTCTGTCATTCCCGCTTTATTTAGTAGATAACATATTGTGGTAAAGAAGAGTTTTCCTTTCTTATCTATTTATTTTTTTGTTTGTTTGCTTGATTGTTTAAATAACTTCATGTTAGTCTGAACTCACAGACTCTTATTCAGTGGACTATAATCTGTAACAGTTGCTATTTGAGCTGTACCCTGTTTGACCAAGGAAAGCCAAACTGGCTTCTGTGTCTTTGGAAACTGATGCCTTTTTCTTCCTCTGGGCACTTCCCTACTTAGGAATCCTGGAGATATCTATGTTTCTTGATGATGCTAGACTGAAGCTCATTTAATCTTATACAAGGAAAAGCAGCCTAGAAATTCCTGCCCAATCTAACAGCTCAACAGAAGGTAGCTTTTACTACACAAGAAAGTTCAATTTTACACTTTCAGTTAGTTAGCTATCTATTATGAATAACTCAAATTGCTGACATCTCTTTCATTCCTGAAATTAAAGATAACAAAGATAACGTCCCCTAATAGTAAGCAGGCAATGACTTGGGTACAATCTAGATGATATATATAATATTTTTATTTAAAAGCCAAGAAATCCAGGACACATTTCAGGGCTTAATACAGGCACATAGAATTGTGTGCTTTCCCCATTAAGAGCTGGCTCTAAAGACAAATATGGGCATTTGGGGAGGCCAAAGCAGGAGGATCGCTGAAGCCCAGGAATTTGAGGTTGTAGTGACCAACGCACTTTAGCTCAGGCTAACAGAGCATGACTGTGTCTCAAAAATAAAAATAAAAAAGGAAAAGTTTATCTCTCTCAGTGCAAAACTGAAACTCTCCTCTTTATATCCTCATTAAGCCATTTTACCTCTCCTCATTCCCTGCACAGAAATGGCCAAAAATGAGTTATATTTTATATCATTCATTTACCGAGGCACCATATAAAGAGGCTAATCAAACTTGCCTTCTAGTCCTGCATTACAGCAGGTGCAGAGGGACACTCAATGATGACCAAAGGCTCAGCCCTCACCCTGTACGCTTCAGGGAAATGAAAGTCCAAATATAAGTGTAATTAGAATAAAAACCAGGGTGGGATCAGTGGTATAACTCAGAAGAACAAACTGTGGACCCCCAGAAAGGATGACTCATTGCAAATGGAGAGCAGCAAAGACTTCAGCAGGAGAGCGTCAACTTTATCTGCTATGAGAGGAGGGCGATCCCTCAGGCAGAGCAGGGTGGTCATAAAAAAGGGTATTTCAAAATAAAAAAAAACATTAGCAGAAGCGCTAGGCATCACAACACACAGTGTGGAACACAGTCTGGGGTGTATGGAAAGAGACAAAGAATGTGGTTTATGAAGTTGAACCAAAATATCAAGGCAAGTCTGCCGCCTTTGACAAAGGAACTTCTCTACAAATAACAACCACAGAAGGTTGGGGGAGGGCTCCATGGAATCACTAACATTTTAATTCATTTGGCCTTGCTCCATACAATCTGCTCACAGCCAATGTGCAAAAGACTGAGGAAAAAGAAAAGGAAAAGAGGCATAAACCGAATGACGGTTTCCCAAATAAAAAGTTAGTCAAACAGCCTCTGTCCAAAATAACCTAAGATTTCTAAACTTCTGAGCACTCAGTTGTGACCTTTTTTTTATCACAAAGAAGTCTTTCTTGCTCAGGACTCTTAGCAATTTTCAATTCATGCCATTGGACAAAATGCTCTCATTTAAAGATGGGCTAGAGAACCACCTAATACCAAATCTGATCCACTCTCAGCTAACTGTTCAAATCAGAGGACTGTGTGAATTTCAACGTTGCTGCACCCAACTACAGGGAGAAAGCACGAAGGTTCTATGACAAATAAAGACACTCACGGAATCTGGGGATACTGTGTCTCTTCCACATCTGCCATTATTTTTAATTCAGCCCCTGAGGTAGACATGGCCGGAGTGTTGCCTGCCAGTTTTCCCACTGTCCTGACTTACTGAACCCTAAATTGCTTGGGAGCAAAAATGTGCCCATTTTGTTGGGAGAGCCAATCAAATAGACATACATGGCATGGGCCACAATCCTCATCCCTGAGATCTCAGTACCCTCCTGGGTAGGACTTGAGGGAAAGCTTTCATTTTCGTAATAAAAAGGGAATAATTATGAAGGCCCTCATTTTTGCCTTTCACAGAGTCTTAGGATAGAAATTGCCTCCATGATAACCACGGTGTACTTCTCATTTCGCTGATTGAAACCTTCTTGAGCACAGAGACTGTGTCTTCATATCCACCTTAGAACCTACTGCATCTGCAGCCAAAAACAAAAGGTCAAGGAACATGTGTTGAAAGTAAAGCCTGTGAGAAATGAAGACGCAAAGCAGCGCCGGGACACATCTCCACCGAGTCAGAGAGTCTTTACCACCCTGTGGTCTGCACTGATTAATCTGATAGTGCCCAACTCTTCCAAGGATCACGATCTTTTTAAAATCTAAAACATTGCCCACACACATAGTGTGTGGCACTATGGAGTCTGTTGGAGCTCACTAAATGAAAATGTGCCTGAAGTCCAAAAGCCACTATAAACCAACAATGATTTCAAATAAATATTTCTCTTAATAAAGTACCCAAGATTTCAAAAGTAGGTGATGTATTTGCAAGACACTGCATATTTTTTCAGTCTTTGGGAAATGTGTACCGCCCAGAAGGTTGACGGGGGACTTAAAATAGTTCCACGACCCTCTTGAGTTCTGAAAGCCATTGGTGAAGCATTTACGAATCAATAGAGGCAACCCAAGAATTTTGGTTGAGGTTCCATTGTCAGTATTCTACCCCAAATCTCCAAAGGTGTAAGCTCCAACATAGCCATGATGTCACCCTTTGCTTTGCCAACCTTAACCAAGTTTTAAATTTCTAAAGCCAGCTTCAGCTCACATTTGTAATGTGTTTTTTAAAGAAAGTTCACACTTATGAAATTGTTACAGTACATAAAATTCCCCTGAGTTTAATATGCCCAAATAAATTCAAGAGAGAAAAATAATTTGCTCTATCACATATTTTCTTGTTTACTAGTAGCATAAACAGCTTCAAATGAAAGTTAAATTTTCTACAAAGGGGCCAATGATTAAAATAAATAACATCAGTTCCTTAACTTAAACAAGGCAGGCATCTGCTAAGTTTCAAGATAGGCTTTCAGTGCATTTCACAAGAAATCAGCACTATTATCGATTTCTTCCAGTCCTTATATCAAAACAAATCCATTTGTTCTCTTCATCTATAACCCAAGAAATGAGTTTTGAGGACCATCTAAGGCAAAGATAATGATGTTTTATCATAAGCCAAAAAGGAAAGAAAGAAGAGAAATGGAAGAAAAAAACCAGCTTGAAACAATAGCCAAATTTGGTTTTGTTCCATTCATTTGTAACTTTGAAGCCACTGAGAAAGGAAGATGGTGATCACCCCTTGGGAAAAAACATCAAAACATGTCTAAAACGCTCCGCAGCTAGCAAGAGAGTTCAAAGAAACTCAGAAATAGAAAGAACCTCACTCTCATTAATTGCTGGGAAAGGAGGAGGAGAAAGGGGAGAAAGGAAGAAAGTAAAAATAAAAAGTGGGGTGTGGTGAGGAGACACAGATTGGTCTCAAGTCAATGAGCAATTCCACCTTACCTGGAAGGTTGGAATCCCTGCAGATGCAAATAAATTTTTATTTCCCAAAGATGCCCTCCACGTTTTCAATGAATGCTTGCTCTGCTCTGAGGTACCTGCCAGCACACACCCTCTCCAGTTCAGAGCAAATGTAACTCATGGGTCAGGCCCTGTTGGACAAGGGCATTGAATTATGTCGTGGAGAAAAAGGCCAATTCTCTGGGCCAAGGAGTGAGGAGATCAGCACTGAGCCTGTGCTATTTACCACTGACACAGCAGAGAGGGGGAAACATAAATTAGTACGTTTTTTTTTTAAGTCTGTATTCTCATTCCCTAGATTGCCTTGCTTCCAGAAAACCACCGACCGAGCTTTAGCACTGGGTCTGTCAACTTCCTAAAACAGACATTGGCTGTACTCTATACCTGAATATCTAAATATAATTTCCCCAAGAGAAATACTCATTTGAATTTTCTTTGGTCACACAACATTTCCCAAAATTTGCACTTTTGCAAAGCTATTCATTTTCTACAAAAGCATGAGCCTCTAGAGAAAAGACAAGGAGGTGGGTGGGGAAGGGGGCGGGGATGCCAAACTAACTAATGCCAGATGAACTTTCCTGGATCCAGAGGGCTTTGTTGTGAAGATTTCCGCCTTGTGTTAAATCAAAGTAGCAAAGCAGGTCTTGAAGACTGGGGAACTACATTCTCTACCCAGCAGGTCAGGACTGCCAAAACTGGAGGTATTTAACTTTCTGGACTAGAGAATCCACATTGTCCTAGAGTGAACTTACAGAGCCATTCACATTTTTAACCAACAACTACAAATGTTTCTCGAGAAAGGAAGCTCAGACAGCCTGAGACAATACCTTTTGGGTAGTTTTGGCCAAAACAGCTGTTTGTATCCCTGACACCCTTTCCACTTCAGGCTCAGAGATAAGACGAATTCATTTTATAATGTGTACTAAAATTACTTTATTTGTTTTGGATGCAGTAAAAGCATCATTACTTAAAATGACACTTTGCTTTTTCAGTGCAGAGATTTGGCAGGAAGGTGAGAGTGACATCCAAGTTATAAAAACCTTAAGATTTATAGCAGATGCCAATAGCTGGGCTACACCCTTATAAACAACAAGGACAAAGATCTTTCTCCAAACATGGGCCAGAACATGGAAGCTGTGGGCCAGGGTTATGGTAAAATTAGGATTATCTTTGCTTGAAGTCGTTTAATGGAGTGAAGATGTGTACATAGGAGAAATTCCAAATTAAAAAACATTTGCAACATTTATTCAATCTCCACTTAAGCATACATACTTTTCACAAGGAAAGAAGGAAAGTGTAACCATGTGTAAGGGCGCGTGTGCATCCTTGGGTTTCTGGTATCTCAGAGAGTCTAAGCAAGGCTTCCTTACTTTTCCCCAAACGTATGCTCTCCTGCACATATCATCTTTGGGTTCAAGGAAAATTCTACCTGAATATCAGAGTCCTATGGTTGCAAACGATAGATACCAACTCTGGTTCACTTAAGCAGGAAAAAAAAATTATTGGCATGACACTAAGTTTAAGGGGGGAGTAAAAGTCCAAGGTCAGAAAGGAAAGGGACAGGGAATCTCCCAGGTCTATGCAGAAGCACCACAGACTATCTTCAGAAAATGGTAGACAGAATCATCAGCTCTGGGTACATTCAGCCTCTTTGTCACCCTGCTCAGGATTCCGAGGGAAAGTGTCTAATTAATCTACTTTGGTTTGCACACTGACTCCATGGCTAAAAGATAGCACATTGGTTAGCAGACGCCACCCCCCAAAACTGAATGGAATCTCCCCACTGGAATGGAGGAAGAATAGTTTCCCAAGGCAAAATTAGGGTGCTGCTACCAGAAGATGGGAAAGGAAGCTGAGCAGAAAAAAAAAAAAA
>NW_003852408.1:4208371-4222897 GCF_000181295.1 Otolemur garnettii | reverse complement strand
TATATAGAGGTCTAATGTATTTTGTGAGTTGTAGATTGGCCAGGACATTTGTATTCTGTAAGCAGCATGATTCCTTTTTTTTTTTTTTTTTTTTTTTGCTATTGCAGAAATAAGTTTGTACAACAGAAATTATTTCAGATGAATTACTGGTTATAAAAGGTGTTTCAAGAAAAAAGGATTAGATGAGAGAGTGTCCTAAATTTCAGTCTAATTTACAGGGGTGTCCCACTGTAGGCCACATGCTAATTTTGTGAGGACTTTTTTTTATTATCTATGGTATCACAAATCACAAAAACTGCACGGACCTTTTTGTTTGTTTGTATATTTAATGTGTGACCTAAGACGACTCTTATTCTTCCAATAAGCAACAGATAAAAAACAATGAGGTTGGACACCCCTGGATTAGGGTGTTCAAAACTATGTAAAATAGTTATCTATAAAGTTCACCTTGTATTCAAAGGGGGGGCAGATGGAGGAGTAATAGGCAACTGTTTCAAATTTATGATAAACCAGCTCTTCCAACTCAGATGGTTGATGGAAACCTCCTTAGGAACCAGGAAGCACACAGCCTCTGCACGTTCATGAACCAAGTAGATGGGTTGAAGGTAGGAGGTCAAATTCGTTGTTTGATAGCTCAAGCCACTGTGTGGGTTAATCTCAAGTTACTTTTAATACTAAAATTAACCAGAATCCCGTAACTGTGCAGGAAACAGGCAGCATGAAGTAGAATAATGACACACCTGGGAAAGGTGAGCGAAGGCAGCCGCAGATCTGCTCCCAGAAGGATCAGAGAACGTCTGCTTTGGGTACTTGCGTGGGAAAGGAGATTCTCTAAATATAAAGGTATTACCACCATTATGGCTATCTTTCAGCTGGGTTTTCTGCAACAGCCTTTGAATGGTTCGTTGACTGACAATCTGTGAGGAATATGTTCCAATCCATTAAATTAAAAAGTATTCTCTATCCTCTAAACTCCCCCCCCTTTTGGCAAGTAATCGGCTCCAATATTTGGCAGTAAAAATACCCTAAATTAGCCAATACCGTAACAATGAGAAGTTCTAGTTCTCCTGGCGTGGGAGATGTAGGAAACAGTGATCTCTGCATTTAGTTAAAAGTAGAAGAAGCCTCCCACTTCTGCTTGGAATCCCTCCCAGATGCTCCAGATTAGAAAATGGGATGAGCAGCAACACTTCAAGTTCCTGTGCATCAGTGTGCCCAGAAAAGAAGGTCTGACAGCCCCCCACTCCAATCACATGGACTCCGTCACGAGCTCCTGGAAAGGGAGGGGAACTGGCACCTGAAGTGGGCTATGTGCTTGGAGAGCAATGAATGGTACAAAATCAATAAACTCAGTTACAAAATTAGTTATCACCTCGGCCTTTAAGAGTCAGAAGACCAAGGACCTGGTCCTGATTCCAACACCAGGTGAAATGGGGATTCAGCTTTCTCACTGTCCAAATGAAAGCGCTGAGCTCCCACAGGGCCCGGCAGTGTGAGTGAATCACTGAGATGTGCCCAGCAAGGTCCAGGAAAGCTGGAGGCCACATGCCTCCCCAAAGGGACAGCAGCTGCCTGACTGTCGCCATATGAAAATCCAAGCCCTCTATGGGCTGACTGTCCCATTTTTTCAAAAGAACCAAGAAGTCTAGATATTCTTATAAATTCTTCTAATTTTTAAATCCTGGAAACTAATTTGTAAAGTTTTATATACACTGAAGGAGCCAAAGGAAATATTTCTGCAAGCTGGAGCCAAACCTCAGCCCCATCGTTTATTAACTTAAAGGAGTTCAAGTTCTGTACTGAAGCGCCCTGGGTAGTGAAACAAGCATTGACCGAGAAGCTAGGGCTGTCTTCTCCTGTCCCTGGGACACCCCAGGGCACTAGAATTTCAAGGCTACAAGAAGTCCTGCACTAACAAACCAGACTCACTTTGTTTCACCCAAGGCTTTCCAAAATTACTCAAGGACTGAACTCTTTGAGACAAGGCTCAGATGAGCAACTCACTGAACTCAGGGAACACGCTTTGGGAAATACCAATCTTTATCACCCATTCAGCCCTAAAGTTCTGTGCTTTTATTCCTAGTTTACCCTGGGATCAGAAATAAGGGAAAAAACAACTCCCAAAGACATGCCAGAGACCATGCTAACCTCTCTGTAGTTCCTGTGTCAATGAACACAAAACCCCAAAGCTAAATGTTCCTATCCCCTTTAGTAAACTTGGAAAATACAAATACAAGACATAAATCAGAGGCCCCAGTAAGTGAACCAAGATTTGTATCCATGGGTGTCACGTTAAAAAAACCTGGCCAGGCGCAGTGGCTCATGACTGTAATCCAAGCACTCTGAGAGGAGGCTGAGGCAAGACTGTTGGAGGCCAGGGTTTAAGACCAGCCGGACCTAGAGTAAGACCCCATCCCAAACAAAACAAAACAACAACAACAATTACAAAGGTCTTCCCACTATTCAATAGTCTGCATGGGTTACAGGTGGCCCAACCTACAACCTAAAGAAACATTCTCATCATTCCCCATTTTCCCCAAACTGCCTTACCCCTACGGCTCTACATCTGTTCTCATTATCCCTCAAGGATTCCAGACTCTTCATCTGAAGCACACTGTTTTCTCAACAGAACCAGATAACCCACCAAAGCATTCAGCACCTCAGCAGGTGTTAACATGTGATGATTCTGCTCAAAGTAAAAGTATATGAATAGCCACAGCTGTATTTAATATGTGAGAGCTCACTCTTAGGGAGCACATGTATGTCCCAGAGATGATGCTAACTACTTCTGTGAAATTTTGCACCCTTCCATTTCTTCCTCTTTCTCTGTATGGGCATCTTTTCCTCCTTGACACCCCAATGTTCATTCTTCCTGGATTTCTTGTCCCTCTGCTGTCCATCACGTCAATCTATTTCATTTCTTTCCTTGCAAGTGGCCTCCTTACAAAGGCCACTTATGAAGATCTCTCGGTGCACACCTGCTGGTCCAGTGAATCACAGCCATCACCACAACAGAACCCCAGATTGGACAATATGCCCCAGTCTCTTCACAAATGCATCGAACAAAGTCTTACATGGGTTGGCCTTGACCTTAAAAGCAGCTGGACTGAATGCCTTAAATTTTCCACCTTGAGAAGAAAAACATTTTTAACCCACAATACTAAAGTCGTTTTTGTGAATGCTTCCCAAAACTTTTTACTGAAGGATCAGTGACCATTGGTAAAGTTGTTCCCTCCTGTCCAAATTTTCTAGTTGCCATATTTCTGAGAAAAACAGTTGTTTTACAATGAACCAGGCCCCACATCTGCTAGGCATATTATTTTGCTCCACAAACTAAAACCAAGGCCCAGTAATGGGTTTACGTGATGTATTCCCTCTGTTCTGTCACGGAAGGAAGAATAACAAGAAGATGGCCCAGCTGGTCAGAGGGCCACCATCCCAGAAATTCATCCTCTCTACAGCAACATCTCCTGTGTCTACTGGGGGCTAGAAGTGGGCACTGGGATACAGACCTAAAAAAAAAACAGGACTGAGCCAGCTAGGATGGTCAGCTGGAAAATCAACACGTTAGAAAGAGGTGACAAATGTACAAACCAGCAGCATGAATGAGAAACAGGGCCCTCCAGAACAAGGAAGGATCGAGGAGGTGCCAACCTGAACTTCACCCCTTGTTTTAGATTTGTTCTCTTGCTCAAGCACTGGTTTCATAAAGATCCTTGGGCAAAACGAGATGGACGAAAAACACCGTTTCAAGAACTAAACACGGAAGTGTTTTAAAAGGAGAAAAGAGAACTCTAAGAAAAGTTATAGAGTTCATTATTTATATTCTGGGTTAGAATTTCAATTCCTGGTTAAAAGAAAATGAATGCTACAAAGAATTCTCAGGAGTAAGGGCAGTAACTATTTATTATTTAGTTCTCCCAACATCTAGCACTGTACCTGGCACGTAATGAGCATTTCACATATGCATTATTTAACAACTTTATAGAGGTCTAGTTAACATAATAAACTACACAATTTGATATGTTTTGACACATGTATAAACCCATGAAACCACAACCATAAGCAAGATGCTGAACATACCCGTCACACCCCAACTTCCATCAAGCCTCTTACTATTCCCTCCTCCAGTACATCTGCAGGCAATTACCAACCTGCATTCAGTCATTGCCCCTTTCTGTCAACAGTAGATGAGAGTTCCAGTCCCTCCACATCCTCACCAACACTTGCCATTGCCATAGTCTTTTTCATCTTAGCTATTCTAATAGTTGTGTAGTTACATCTCATTAGGGCTTTAATTTGCATTTCTCTAGTGACTAATAATATTAAACATCTTTTCATGTGCTGATTTGTCATTCATACATCTTCTTTGTTCAAATCATTTGCCTGTTTTTTTAATTGATTTTTTAATCTTATTACTAAGTTTTAACAGGTTCTTTACATATATAATTGGCAAGATTTTCCCCAACCCTGTGTCTTATTTTCTCATTCTCATAACAGTATCATTACAAAAGCACAAGTTTTTCATTTTGATGAAGTCCAGTTTTTTCTCTACTGGTTGTATTCTTTTCATTGCTATAAGATATCTGTGCCCGACCCAAATAAACAGAATTTTTTTCCTTTCTTAAAATGTGTATACATTTTTTGGCACCCCCTGTGTTCTGGTCAAGGATCCCTTTAAGTTAATTTTTGTGTATAGAAAGAGGTATGGATTGAAATATTTTGAGTTGTTGATGTTGTTGCTGTTGTTTTGTATATAAATATTCAATTGTTCCAACATCATTTGTTTAAGACATTATTGCCCTCCAGTTGCTATGGTCTAGATATTTATAGATACAAATTCATATGTTGAAATCCTAACTCCCAAGGTGATGGTATAAGGAAGTGGACTCTTCAGGAGGTGATAAGGTCATAGGAGTGAACCCTCCATGAATGGTGTTAGTTCCTCTATAAACTAAGCCCAAGGGAGCTCATCCACCCGGAACACTATGAGGACACAGCAAGAAGAAACCATTTCTCTTCTTTATTTTTTATTTATTATTTCTTTTTGAGACAGAGTCTCATTCTGTCACCCTGGGTAGAGTGCCATGGTGTCATCATAGCTCACAGTAACCTCATACTCTTGGGCTCACATGATCCTCTTACCTCAGCCTCCCAAGTAGTAGGTTCCTGCTACAACGCTCAGTTAATTTTTCTGTATTTTTTTGTTTGTGTTTTTGTTTTTGTGGTTTTAGTAGACACAGGGTCTCACTCTTGCTGAGGGTAGTCTCAAACTCCTGAGCTCAAATGATCCACCCACCTTGGCCTTCCAGAGTGCTGGATTACAGGCATGAGCCATGGTGCCTGGCCATGAGACATGCCATTTCTATCAACCAGGGACCTCCTCACCAGCAGCTGAATCTGCCTGCACCTTGATCTTAGACTTCAAGCTTCTAGAGCTATGAGAAATAAGTTTCTGTTGTTTATACAAGCTACCCAGTGTAGCAATCTAGGCCGACTAAGACACCAGTGAACTATCTTCTTTGTACCTTTGTCAAAATCACATAAATTTTTCTTTATTTCAGGTTAATATGAGGGTACAAACAACCAAGTCCCAACAATATTTGAATTTGTTAGGTAATCCTGTGGTTATGTCCAGCATCCCAAAGATGTGCCATACACCCCTACATTGTACCCACATAAATTTTTGATCAGAAAGTAGGACTCTCAATGGAGGTCCTTACTGACAGCTACTGAAATTTAAAACATGCATGCTCTTTGACTCAGCCATTCCAGCTTTAGCTGTTCAGGTCAAAGTAATACAAGCACAAACACTTAGGGATATGCACGAAAACTGGTAACAGTATTTACAGGGTAAATACTAAAGAACATGAACATGAACACAACCCAGATACTCCCTCATAGGAGAGTCATTAGACATATTACAGTCCAGCTCCACCACAAAAGCCTATGCAGGTGCTCAGTAGAATGACTTGGAGCTACACGTATTGACCAGAAAGATGCCCATAAAACACTGTAAAGTGGGAGGGGGGGATGGCAGGGTGGTATATAGGTATTGTATAATTATTTAAATACATAAAGAAAACCCTAAATATAAGTTTATATAGGCTTTTGCAAAAGCCTAAGTAAAGTGGTAGAAAAATAACCATCGGGGTAGATCCTACAACTTTCCTTCCTGAGTAGAACTGGGAATGGGAAAGAGATAAGATTATTAACCTCTCTACATACTTCAAACATAAACTGTTTTCCTAAGCAGATAATATTTTGTAAGTTTTTACAATCAAGTATAAAATGCTGGTCATGATACTTAGTAGATATAGCACCCCATTTCACATCTGTACTGCCATTTAGAAAAAAAAAATTCTCACTGCTTTCTTTTTATTATTATTATTTTGTGATTGGTCAAGTAGGAAGAAATATATTGGTACATGGAAGATACCCAAAAGAAAACTCTACACTAATTATGGATGTTATGCATTGAACCGTATCCCCCTCCAAATTCATACGCTGAAATCCTCAACCCTGGACCTCAGAATGTGACCTTATTTGGAGATAGGCTCATGGCACATGTAATTAGTTAAGATGAGGTCACATTGCATGAAGGGGGCCCCTCATCTGATGATATGACTGCTGTCCCTACCAAAGGGGGAAAACTGGACACAGAGACACGAGCACAGGGAGAACACCACAGGAATGCTTGAGTGACGCTGCCACAAGCCAAGGAAGGCCGAAGCCTGCCAGGAAGCCACCTGATGCTAGCAGGGAGTCACAGAATGCGTGCTGTGTCACCCCAGAAGGAATCAGCCCCTCCAACACCTTCTTTTGACTTCCAGCTTCCAAAACTGTGACAACAACAAATTTCTATTGCTTAAGCCACCAGTTTATGGCACTTTGTTACCGTAGCCCTGAGAAACTACTGGTAATACACTAAGCTAATTAGAATTTAAACCCCAAAGCTGATAGCTGCCTATCAGTAGCAGGTCTTCAGCCCCCAGCTCAGTCCCTAGGAAAGAACCTTAGAAGACTTCAGAGAGGAAAGAGATACTGCCACTGTCCTACGGTCTAGGTGGCTTGTTCATCAGGATGCCACTCAGCTCAGGAAAGGCCAGTCCATTCCTGACACCAAGGCACCGAAGCATGAGGGGGTCTACGGAACCTGTGTGTTTATCCTCAGACTTGCAACGGTAACAGCACTGTGAGGAAAGGCTTGTCATGAAAGGATTAGGATGGGCCTAGTCTTAGGATGACAATTACAGAGCCCCTTCTCCTGATAACTCCCCATACCCCTCCTGTTCCCACACACAAGGTACTACTCCCTTCTGAAGAAGAGGATGAAGAGAAAAGTAGCATGTTAGAACTAGAATGACCCTTCGCTCCAACAAATAAAAACTGAAAGAGCAGCTCTGTAGTAAGCCAGATGCCTGCCCTCCTGTCATAAGGATGGAAAACGATCGTGCCACTGTGGCGACGGTACTGAGAAAAAGAGTTTGCCCAAGAAAGTAAGTGTTATGACAGCTAATGACATTTGTCTTTTCATCTTAAGGAGGAATCCCAGAATAGGAATAGGTTCTTTATTAAAAGAACTTATACAGTTCCCAACTTAAAAACAAAATTCCAGACACAAATAACCAACCTGACATGCTATAAGGCTTACTGGAGGTCAATTTGAAATACACTTTTCTGTCAACCTACACATTTCCTAGTGGGAAAGAGTCAAACCACAGAGGCTGCTTACCAGAGACCCTAAAAAGTTCTGATACCATGGACTGTTTTGAGGACCAAATCCTAAATCCTCATCCTCCCTTGATTTTGATTTGCCTAGAAAAGTTTTGCTGGATCCACCTTAAAATGACTTTGTTTCACACCTAAGCCCGTAAGTTGAATTTCCAAGTGAACTATCTTCAGTTCTGAAGCTCATTTACGATATTGTCCAGAGACTTCCCTTAACAGCAAAGCACATGTTACACTCAGGGGTTTGGCCACCTTTTTCTAGGATGTTAACCGGAAGGATACAAAGGAAAAAAGAAGCAATAGTTTAGTTTTTCTCTGTCTGTTTTAATTTTCTCAAATCACAGTAGACAAATCTGTACTCATTATAAAAAGAGCACTCCACACCAGGACACATGCACTCTGTCCCAGTATTTGAAATTTAGGGGATACCTATACCATGAGGAATAGAGAGTGTCAGAACATAATCAATGTTCAATAAAGAAAATAGGAGATCGGACATAAACTCAAAACTCTGTTCCCAGAGTGACCAACCCTGAGAGCATTAAGAAATGATCCTGTTTATTAAGTACCTATTATTTACCAAAATCTCTACAAGTTACATCTCTTCATTTTATAGATGAGGAAAGCAAAGCTCAGAGGAGTTAAAAAACCAAATAGAACATTGGTAGTAAGCAATCGAGTCAAAATTATTTATAAAGAGATATATTTGGCTTTCTTTTCAGTTTTTTTTTATCCAAGTGATTTCTGATTCTGGATACAACCTGACTAATAAGGCCATTACTGGGATCTCCCTTATCAAAATAAGACCTTGGTCGAAACACAGGATGGTGGAGGAGTCGTGGGCCTTCAAGTTTGAGAAAGAAGAGGTTGGCAAGACGAGACAGCCACAGGGCATCAGCTTGAAGTGGAAGAGCTTGCTCAGACCTTGCAAGCATTGAAAAGTCTGTGCCTTTCCCTGACACCTTCCTTGTGTGGTCCTTGACCTCAGAGGTTGGACCTGGTAAATACTGGGAAGCTCCATCACTGATTAGTAGCTAAATTGAGATCAAAAGATTTTTTTTAGTTTAACACAGAAAGATAGTAAACTAATCCCGCAAGACTTTAAGGAGGTCTCTGCACAAACACGCCATCTAATTCCTTCTTGCTCTACTTATACACATATAAAGCCTCCATTTACCTGAGTGCTGTGGGGGCTGAGAGAAGCACACTGTGGCCAGTGAGCGTTTCTGGGCTGGTTTTATTTGCCAACCACTAACAAGTCCCTGACTGCTGCTATTCACACAGTGAAATATCCCCACGGGAGGCAGTCTGATCTCCCTGAGGCTGGAAGCTGTCAGGCTGACTCTTCCAGAGTCCTCTCCAAGGCCAGTTTACACGGCAGAAAGGAGTCAGGGCAGAGGGAAGGTGGGAGAGACCTAATCAGGAACATCAAACAAAAAGGGAAAGTTGCCTAACACTCGAAGATAACCCAGTACAGTCAACATTACATTGCGTTAGGCACTGGGTAACTAAGGGGCACGGAGGTGTTCCCAAAGCTAGCATTTTGCAAATCACTTGGTAGATATTTTGCTGGCAAAACTGAAGAAAGACCCAATGATGTCAGATGTTATTTTACTTGTGAGAGAGTCTAAGGCGTCAAATTAACGCTAACTCCAAGTTCTCTTTATGAATGATAAGGCCCAAGGCTTTGTGCTACTCAGCTACTAGAGAGGAAAAGGACAGCAAAATCCAGAATGGCTTTTGTGAGAAACCCGTGCCTCTGTAGAGCTGCTGCTTGTTTATAAGCTACTGCTCTGAAACTTCCCAACCTCCTCCCTCCATCCTCCTGGTTTTTTGTCTAAACTTGGAATGACTGCATACAGAATCAGGCCTGATTACCAGCTTTCAAGGTCTCCAATTTGAATAAATGCCATGTACTCTAGTTGGAGAGACTCTTAAATGACACTTGTGAATTTCAGTTTCACTGTGACTCAGGAGAAACTTATTTCCCCCAGAGATTTGGGTCACCAAAAACAGGGTAGCCCCTGGGCAATACTCTATTTCAACAAGAAATATGACAGCAGCCTGTCGGAGCCCACCAGACACCCGTTGTTCTAATTCTGTAATGTTTATCACCAACAACAGCACCGCCGCTTCTGCACTACGGGGAAGTGTGTAGGAAGCAAAGTGCGGAGTCAAACCACCTAGTTCCAATCCCAGCTCAGTCTCCTTCTCGCGGTCTGACCCTGGTTAAGTCATTTCAACTTTCTGGCCTTCATTTCTCTATCTATAAAATAAGGATAAAAGTAGTTATGGGAAGGAAATGAGTTAGAGAATTCCAATAAAACTCACAGTGCAGTGCCACACATAACGGCGTCTGCTCCAGAAAAGCAGGTTGTTCTTCCCTCCCCTTCTTCTGTGTTCCCTTTGGCAATCTGGTCAGCCTGGAAAAGTGTCAGACTTGCCAGAATTTTCAGCCTTTCCTGATAGGCCACCCTTAATGGTCTCTGGCTATGTTTCAGGGGGTTCCTTGGTCACACTGTTTAGGACAAAAGTCACATTGCATAATAGTAGAGAAAAAAATCTAGAATAATCCACACTCCAAGTCAAGAGAGAAGGTCTGCCAGGTGTGGCAAGGCAGAGTAAGGGCAAGGTAATCCCAGGGAAGAACTTTACTGCCTAAAATCCGCAAAAAGCATTTAGTGAAAAACTTCAACTTCTTTATCGATTAGCCAAAAGTTTAAAAAGAAACCAAAAGAAAAGTTCTGCAGGATCCAATGTCCTCCCTTCCCTTTCTTCATCTCTCCCTCTTTCAGAAGTGCCCAGGTACTCTTGGTTAAATGAGAGTGAAAAAGGAAGTGGTGGTCGAGAAAAAAAACAGTTCAGGCTGAGACACCAAAATCCAGATTTACGAATTAAAAAGTTTTGAATTTTCTGGACCTGCCATGAAGAAACTACAATTGCCAGGGAAGACAGGCAATTGATTAAATTGTGGAACTTTCACAGAATGCCTTTTGAGAGATGTCACCGGGAGACTCCACAGTTAGAATTTGCTAGAATTTGATTCCTCTCCGTGGCCACTATCATATTCCCCTCTATTAGCATAATAAGCACACCATAGTTGAGGATGTATTATTTGGCCTCCCTCACTTTGAACTCACTCTTGAGACTTCCAGAAAAATGTATCTGTAGCTCCCTGAAGACATCGCTCTGGGAAATGCATGCTCCTTACGGCAAAGTCAAACCACATTCTTGCATGGAGGGGTCTGTCACTCAGAGGAGACCCACCTGGCACAATAATTAAGTCAATCCAGAAACCCGTGCACATTTTAAAATATCAAGGCCAGAAGTAATCTCATCTCTGTCTTCAAAAACCGATATTTGCCTTTTTCTACTGAAAATTCCCCTTTAACTTCTCTGGAAAAGGTCTGTTTCAAATCTGCTTCTTTAAAAATGTATAACTCTCCTGAGTCCCTCCAGGAAAAAAAAAAAAAAAGTCCACTGTGCAGAGGAAAAGGTGAAAAGACAAGAATTCATATTTATTCGTTTTTAAAAGTTAAGGTAGTAAATTAAAGCGCCACATCCCTTTTGATCCCAGTATATTTTTAATGGCAGAAGCTCCCAGCGAGGGCTCCAGAGGGACCCAACAGAAGTTTTAACATTCAAGGGAGCAGATGAACTTGCCGCAGTTTGTGCGACTGAATGAGAAATTACCCAGCTCAGTCCTGCTCGGGGCAATAGGTCCCTTCTGCACTGGATTTGAGTCAAATAGCTAAACCTCAAATCAGAAAATATCAGCATTAGTTTTGGGGTAACACAGAAGTGGGTAATGATAACAATCAAACCCGATCAAAGATACCATTGCCTGAGCCAGGAAGTTGGTTGCTGCCCTCAGAAGTCCCTCAGACTGCTCAGAGCAAAGTTCTGCCTCACTCCCAGGACCACAGACCTTTCGAATCGGCATCCTCTAATATGAACTATGAAATCAATCAGGAAAGGATCTAGTTCCTCTCCTCCCTAGCCTCCCTCCCTAGCCTCTTTTGTTTGTAGGTATTTATACAGTAAATCTACTCCTTAGTTCTCTCAGGAAACTCTGGGAACGTCTCCTGGACCCATTTTCTTCACTCTGGCTCATCTAATTATAATGTTTGTATTAAAGAGGAATGAGAAAAAACCGTAATAAGGTTGTATGAGAAGGCTAAAAAGGTTTGGGAAGAGAGGGGGTGGGGCTCATCCTCTATTTCCCCACCCAGTTTGACTTCCATGACTATGTCCATGGCCACAGAGGCTGGAAGGGAAGGCACAGCCCACTTAGCTCCTGAGGAATTGGATGGTGCCTCAAGAGCAGAAACGGGAAGAAAAAAATCCCAGGCAGCAAAACCATGACAAAGATAATCACAAGGAACATAAATATATTATCATAAGCAGCTCATTCACCACCTCACCCCCCAACATCTCTCTCCTTCGGAAGCAAAAAGTAACACCATACAAATTATATGTTCAAGAAGACTTGAGCTATCTCGGAAGAAGCCATAAATACAAAGATTTTTCCCTATTTGTCTCACTTTCATAAAATCAAGGCTTCAGATCCACATACTTTTAGAAGACAACCAGGTCCACTGATTAAATGTGGGAAATGTGAAGTAGAGCCCCATGTTGGGAAGTACCCTCTGACAGTAACTTTATCTTAGTGATAAAGCCTTGTTTACCTGAGCTTTTGAAAGCCTAAAACCCAGGCTCTTTCAACATAACACCCTGAAATAAAATAAAATAAACGCACTGCAAACACAAACTGCAATAAGCCAGACCCATGCCAAAATGCTCATGCGCACATCTCATAGAAGAGTGAGGAGACATTTCTAGCAAGGAACAATCCCAGAGGGCGCTTGCCAGCCAAAGGACACGTGCTCTGCAGAAAACACGACTCCCTGAATGAAACAGGCCAGCAGAAACAACTTCACCAGACAGAAAGCTACAAACTCTTCAGAGGAGCAGATCACTGGGCCACAAGAGCCACCTCAAGGAACTTTGATGACACCTCTCTAAGGACTTCCAGAAGTTACTCCCTGCATTAGGAGATGGGGAACCTGACACCTTCTCTCAATCATTCTGCTCCTTTAGAACTCATGCCTTCAATTGAGAGAGGAATCAAATGCACCACTAATATCTGGTGCCACTGCCAAAATACATTTATGTCACCTTCTGCCAATCATTCAGAGTCCAACGCTGATGTTCTCTCAATAAGATGGGGAAGGGGGTTAAGAAGTTGGACATTCACCTTCCCATCTGCAAGGCAAAATACAGTTTTCTGGTTTATTCTGCATGAGGCCCTGGGGAACTGGCTTGGTGTTACCGACTCTACTAAAGTGAACATACTGCCCAAAAGTTGCGGCTCAGGGAGACTTGGAAAGGCAGTGTGAGACATCTGTTTCTGCTAATCACAATGCCCTCTGCAGATTAATCCTCAATATAAGGATTCCTAGGCAAAGGTTAGCCTCTCCCAGCATCTGAGGGACTGACTGTGTTTGGGGCTTTAAATTTTCATTGAGAAGCCTCCAAGCCAGCCAGGGCTCCTGGCTTGACTGTCTTAAATCTCCAGACACGCTCAGCCTCCAATGGTGCTGTATTTTACCACTTAAACACTTTTTCAAAGTTTACTATAAAACAATGTGGCTCGGAGCCTGCCAAAAGTTTGAAACTGCAGGATTCCGTGGATTTGGATTTTATCTGGCAGGGAGGCTGCTGTCACTCTTGAGAATATATGCCAACAAAAGGCAGTCACCAGACCTTGCAGCCAGGGCAACCCCAGGGCCCAAAGTGGTACTGAATGAGCTCCTTTGGGAAAACACCTCTCTTTCTTTCTTTGGCCCCCTCCCCCAACTCCCTACTTTCATCATCCAAATCAAAGGCAGTTGGGCATTTCTAGAGGCAGCAGTAAAAAACATCTGAAGAGATGACCCCAGACATAACTATTCCTGAGTAGACTTAACTTTTGATTTTCAAATATCTGGAGAAGCTTGGATTGAGGGGAGAGATAAAGACAGAGAGCCAGTGAATAGGGAAAAATAAAATAAGTAGCATACCACGACCAAGCCAAACCAAGCTTGATATTTCCAAATTATATTGGCAAATGGATGCTTTCACAAATCATTTGTTCTGTCTTTCTTGGAGACAGAAAAGGGAAAAATTGTGGATTCAAAAACCCTACCCTCAGACCAGTAAATTGTATCAGTGGAATTCATTTGCCGGTCTGAAAGTCCAACATTGTATACGTCAACACGCACCCAAACATCCCCAAGCCAAAAGTTGTGCCACCTGAATTTCTGCGTTCCTCAATTTCATTATCCCCTTTAACCCTGCCGGGTGCCTGGCTGTGGGTTAAGTCGACAGCATCCTGGTCCCATACATTCGTCTTACAGGATCGGTTTTTTGGGGGACGGGGGAAGGCACATCTCGGCAAGTGGGCAGAGGCACCACCTTGGCTCCTCCGGCCCGGTAACCTCCTCCTCCAGGCTGGCCCCCAGTCTCCCGGGTGCCCCTTACCTGCAGGCGCTCTGTGGCCGGCTGCCACATCTTTCAGCCCTGGGGTTTGGCAGAAAGAGGTTGGCCAGACTCTGTAGATCACGCCAGGGGACCAGGGACCGCTGTCCCGCTTTACATGTGGGGTCGGCGTCCTCAGTATGTGCGTCCTGGCGCCCGCCACCACCGCCGGGTGGGTGTAGGGGGCTGCGAGCAGGAGGCGGCGGCGCGGAGCTCGGCCGCCGGCAACTTGTGGGCACGGCCGCGCGCCGGCTGTCCTGGCGCAGCTGCGAGAGG
>NW_003852408.1:4201276-4208243 GCF_000181295.1 Otolemur garnettii | reverse complement strand
TGCCCGGGGCGGGCGCCCGCGCGGGAACCGGCCCCCGGGGGCCTCGGGGAGCTGGGGCGCAGCGCGGCAGCCCCCAGATCCCAAAGGGGGGTCGGTGGGGAGGCCAGAACCGCCAGCTCTGGTCCTTGCGAAGCCCGGGTTGGGATGGGGGTCTTGGAAAGGGGACAGACTGGCTGCGGAGGGAGGGTCCTAGAGACCGGGGTGAGGGAACCCTTCCCAACGAAAGACACCGTAACCCCAGGGTCCCGTGCTTCCCTCAGCAGTCCTCTCAGCGCTGGGGCTGTGCGGGGCACTGCGCTGGGGACAAACCCGCATTCATTCATTCTTCCCACTCCACTTAACCGAGCACCTATTACGCTCCAGCCCCTGTGCTGAGTCCTGCGGGGCCGCGGCGCAGAGCGCACGGCAAGAGCACGTTCCTCCTTGCCGGAGCCTACGTCCTGGTAGAGGGGAGACAGTTATGACAGAAAACATATGAACAAGCCCATGCTATTATCAGGAGGTGGTTGGGAAGAAAATAAAACACGGATGATGTGCGGCGACGAAAAGGGGGAGGCGAGCTTCGCTTAGGGCCCTGGGGAAGTCTGGGGCGTGACCTAAACAGGGCTCAGGGTCGGCGGGGTGCCCCTGACAGGCTGGGCAGACCACTCAGATGCTATGCTCCCCTTCATTTATTCACCCTGAGACCTGCCAAAGGTACCTGGCCACCATGAAATAAGAACCTTTTCTAAATAGCGCGGCTCTCCCTGTCCTCTTGACAACTCGGCAAGAGAAGTACTGATATTTCCACTGTGTGGATGAAACACATGAGTTTCGCGGCCGGGGTTCGGGTCACTCGTCCAGGTCACACAGTCAGTGAGTGGCTGAGAGAGCGCACACCTAGATGACTCCAGGGAGGGAGTTCTCGCCTCGGGTCTCCGTCCTCTGACCCTGGAAACGCGGTGGAAAGCACAACTGCCTGCGCTGGGAACCGAGGGGAGTTGGCAGGACTTGGTGGGAAGAGCGTACAAGACAGAAGGACAGAGACAGGGGCATGTAGAACACCGTCTTCGTGGGGAGCCCAAGGTCCCCAGAACAAGGGGGCTGCCAGGAGAGGGTCCGGAGAGCATTTCATACCGAGACTGAGTCCTGAGCTACCCGCCCTCGGTGTCTGGGAGGAGGATCTGTCCATTTTCCTCATCCCACGTGGAGACAGTGATTTCCAGATATGGAAGCATCCAGAATCCAGCTCCCAGCTCATCAGCCCCTCCCAAGAACACTCCAAGGGATAGAAGCCCCCATCTCCCAAGGCTTGGGGAGCATATGGAGGGAAGCCACAGCAGCAGTTCAGACCTAGCGCTTCACACAGTTCCTGCTGGGTCCCTACATTGGTGCCAGCCACCCAAGCAGGCCCAGGACCTCGGGGCCTCCAAGAGCCTCTGGCAAACCCACGAAACTGCCTCTGAAGGGCTGGTCTCCAACTAGGGTGTTCACAAGACCCTCCCACTTCCACCTAAACCCCACTGGGGACCTTCTCAGCTCCTTCTCCTGCTTCTCACCGGGACCCATCAATAAATCCTCATGAGGTGTTGGTAGGTCAGTCCTACGTGGCCGTGCGCCTCGGACGCTGTGATGTGTTCTCTCTCTGTTCAGAGATATTTTTTCTCTTCCAATAACTCATCCTGCACACCTCCCACACCTACAAAATTCCTGACGAAAATAATAGACCTTCCCAGCCCCCTAGTTCTCTTTTATCAAACTCCAAAGTGGAAAAAAAATGCACTTCATTACAAAAATCTAGAAAATCCAAATATGCATATTATACCCCTCAGGAAGCTAGAGCAGGAATAGTCAGTTGCCAGGGATGTCTTCAGATTTAAGCTTTGAAACCTTCCTTAGTTGCAGATGCTTCTGTGGAAAAGTGATTTTGTTTTAAATAGCAGTGGGATGAGATAACGGCCTAAATTCAAATCGCATTAGAGCGTTAAATCCTGTCTTCTCACCTCCGAATGTAATTAATTGTTATGACTCAGTAATACAGCTCTTAGTTCGGAGCACGGTGCTATTTAAAGAGAAAAGGCTTTGGCTCTGCCGAGATTGCTTGCAGTTACTGTTCCCACTTTGCAAACAGATTCGAAAAGTCGAGAATGTGTTTAAACTCAAATGGCACTCCCGTTTCAATTACCTTTATGCCACGAATCAGGAAGCGAGGGGAAAGGAGGGGGAAGGGGCAGGTGGAGGCTGGTGGGAGGTGACAAAAGGGATGGAACAACCTCCCACCCATGTATTTGGCTCCCAAGTCTTCCCATTCAGGAGGAATCTGCAATGGAGGTGAATGAAATAGAGACATCTACTGGCTGGAGATGGGACCTGCATTCTGGCCTCTCCCAGCACTCTTCTGAGTGTGGCACTGGAACCTGCCCCTTCCTGGTGAGTCTGAAAATGCTGCCTTACATTAGGTAAACAGGTTTGGTCCAAGCAAGGAACTACTCTTACAGTAAACAAGAGGTGTCTTCGTGCTATAAATAGAAATATTAGACATATAAGCGTGTGCCTAATTTCACGTGCTTAGTTTCCTGCCAGTATCTGGGCAGGTTTCAACTTGTTAATAAATACCAACTCAAGAGAAAATGATGAAAATGAAAAAAGATTGGCAGAGCCCAGATGAGTTATGAACTAACATTTGGTCCAGAAAAATAATTACCACCATCCCTAGAAATTGCATGAAGCCAGATTTAATATAGTTCATGGTTCTGAGCCTAACATTTGAACCTCCACATCCAAATCAGGATAATAGTGAATTAAATCCTGGTCCAGCATATTAAGGAAATATTAGTATATTATGCAGCCATTGAAGAGCATAATTGTGAATTTGTGTTGCTGCTGAACAGAAAGGAGGCTAAAATGTGTTTAATTTGAATAGATGTAGGAAATATATATCCATCTCAATAGATGTTGGGAAGAAGCTAAAATAATGAACAGATCCAGGTTGAACTTTGGCCTTAGAACTTCCTGTCTAGGTGACAACTTCTCACAATTTTTTACCTTTCAAAAGAGTAATATTACCTAAAACTTGGGACTGTTGGGCACAGTGAATGAGCTAATAGGCACAGCATGCCTGGCAGGTGGCAGGAATGGGAAATGTTACTTTTCAGATCCATTGTGTTTCTCCCTCTTTTTCATATTGTTGAAATGATCAGATTCTTACAAAGTGACCCACGCTTCCTGTGGTTATGTTATTTTCATTTGTAATACCTGTAGATTTCAATTATCTAATTTAGTTTCTCAAATAAAAGTGACAAACCCAAAAGTGACACTTAAAGCTCACTTACAAGTGTAATTTAAGCAGATGGCCAACAAAAATTACTATAGTTGTGACCTGCCATTCAATCCTACAATTCCTTTATTAGGTATATATCCAGAAGATAAAAAGTCACATTACAATAAAGATATTTGTATCAGAACGTTTATTGCAGCCCAATTCATAATTGCCAGGTCATGGAAGAAGCCCAAGTGCCCATCGATCCATGAATGGATCAATAAACTGTGATATATGTACACCACAGAATACTATGCAGCCCTAAAGAAAGATGGAGACTTTACCTCCTTCATGTTTACATGGATGGAACCGGAAAATGTTCTTCTTAGCAAAGTATCACAGGAATGGGAGAAAAAGTATCCAATGTACACAGCCCTATTATGAAACTAATTTATAGTTCTCAAATGAAAGCTACAACCTAATTCTAGCCCAAGAGTATGGGGAGGGGGTGGATGAGGGGAGAAGGGCAGATGGGTGGAGGGAGGGTGATTGGAAAGATCACCTATATGGTCTGTCTAACAAGGGTACAAGTAAATTTTTCTAGAACTAGAGTATAAATGTTTTAACATAATAACTAAGTAAATGTTAACCAGTTTGATGAAAAGATTTCAAATTGTATATGAAAATACTACACTGTACCCCATGTTTGCATTAATGTACACAGCTATCATTTAATAAAAAAATAAAAAAATTACTATAGTTGCACACTTAGGGGAGTGAGCACTAGATATCCCTTCTATCACTACCCTTATTTCAAAATCACCAAAAGAGGTGTAGATAACCAATACAGAAAAGTCGAAAATTCATCAAACCTCCCTGTAGAGACAGAGCTTCTGGCTTTTGACTCCACATAGAGATAGGATTTGGGGTAGGGGGATGCTAAGATGATGCTTTTCCTTCCTTAAAAGGAAATTTTCACAGTTCAACTTGGCAAACTTGATTTAAATCATGCCGGACTGGTTCATATATGTGTTTGACTCCCTTATTCACAAATTCCTGATACCCTCAAAGCCTTAGCCATGCGATAGATTATTTTCAAATATGGCAGCAAAAATCTCCCCTCCTCTAAGAAGTTTGGCCCTTTGCACTGTAACTGGCCTTCTTCTCCCATGATATGGAATCTGTCCACACTCCTTGAATCTATGCTGGACTTGGGACTTATCGGCCAATACAGTGCAGCAGATGTGACATGGTGGAACTTCTGAACTAAAGACCCTGCAGCTTCTGCTCTCACCTTCTTGGAACATGAGATCAGCCCATGAAGACTTCTATACTGGCCTCCTTAAGATAAGCGCCACATAGATAGATGCCAGGACAAAATTTAGAGTTTCAGTTAGAGTCTGAAAGTTACAGTTGACTCCCAGAGTAGTACTTAGATCTACTTTCATCACAGTTAACCCAGAAAGCGGCAACTCTATACTCTTACTGTTCTCTGAGGACTAGTCTCTAAGGGTTCTTCTTATCCTGAGCTATATTCCTAACCAACTCACTATCTGTATGATCCCTAATACATTCCCTTGGGAACTTGTGTGAAGCTACACCTTATGCAATCTTCCCACCTCACCACTTCTACGTCTGAGCCAATTTCACACAAAAACCAATCTTTCTTGCTTCTATTTATTTCTCTCTCTCTTTCCTCCCACTTCCATTATCAAAGCCAAGAATTATTTATCCTAAAACCTGTAGAAAATGTGTCGAGCAAAACTTACAGAAATTAGGTTATCTAGGAAAAAAATCTGCAGAATAAGAAAGATGCTTTTTGATCTACATTGGCCTTTGCATAACTGGAACCCTCCATGTGCAGTTCTGCAGTCCACAATCTATACTGCTAAACATGGTATTCCTGGCTATACCACCTTCTTCAGACACCCATGGGACTACTCCATCATAAAATCATAAGGGAACAACATAGATAAAGTCAGTAGCCTTATGGGAAAGAATTGAGGGAAAGATAAGAAGAAATGAAATCTTCATCTTAACAAATTCCATCTGAATTGCAGGTGAAGTATTGCAGGAACTATGGCTGTATATTCTGTGATCTATTTTTACTGGTCATTTTGTAAGTAGAAGAGAAAAAGAGCAGGAAACCATGAATGACCTGTGGAAGTCAACATTGCTTCCTTTGATGCAGTCCAGTTCCAAAGGCTGGTCAATGTGGAGGTGCAAAGGCTTCCAGGGATGACAATTGTAGAGCTGCTCTAAGTCACCCAAAGCTCAGCTGCAGCAGCTTCATAGTTCAAGGTCTCTTTTCATTCAGACCTGCTTCTCTCTCTTCTTTCTCTTGCTTAAATCAATAAGGATTTTGGAACCAGACCACCCACTGGATGGCAGCAGGTGGAGTATTGATTACCTCTGGAAGGTAGTAGCAGGGCAATTGTTAAAACTTTCACCAGTGGTGAACTGACTGGGACACAAACGGAAGGGAATGTGCTGATGGATGCAATGTCCCAGGCATTAGAGAGACTGGGGGTGGGGGTGGGGATAGTCATTATATAAGACAGGAGTCCCCAAACTACAGCTCGTGGGCCACATTCGGCCTACCTAGGACATTTATCCGGCCCTCCAGGTGTTTTTGCCGCCACTGCCTATCCTGCTTAGCAGCCAACTCATCCCCAGGCCTGCAGTCCAGCCCTCCAATGGTCTGAGGGACAGTGAATTGGCCCCCTGTTTAAAAATTTTGAGGGCCCCTGATATAAGAACTGGGAACCAGATGGCTATTGCCCAGTGCTATGGATGCATTGGATAAAAACAAAGAAATGCTCACTGAGGTGAGGCATGAAAGCCATGGTGATCCTATGATCCCTTTTGCCTCTATAGCTAAATGGTGAAGGAAGCTGAGGATTGAGCCCAAGAATTAGTTATCCAGAGAATGGAGCACAAGATAAGTTTGAATTCACCACTCCAAAATGTGCTATGGCAAGTTCAGAACCCTTACTGGTAAGGAGTGAGACCCTGAGGCTTAGGTTAAGAACTCAGGCTGATACCCTTGGAAACCTTGATTTTCCAGATTCTCTGACCTGAGAACCCATAGAAGAGGCCTATTCCATCATCAAATTCTGCTTTATAACTATTTTAACATAATCAATTTTTACATAGCATTACCACAACAAAAACAGATACACATTTATTGTAAGTGCACTTGAACATTCCCCAGTATAGACCAAATACTGCTTGATATCTCAAGCCTCAGTGACTTTAAAAGAATTAGGGTGATTTTTTTGTTGTTGTTGGCTTTGTCAAATATCTGTTGGCTATACATGGATGGTTTTATATCTGAGTTCTCTGTTCTGTTCCATTGTTCTATGCCTCTGTATTTGTACCAGTACCATGCTGTTTTGACTACAACCGCTTTGTAGGATACTCTAAAATCTGATAATGAGATACCTCCAGATTTTTTTCTTTTATTTAAGATTTCCTTGGCTATTTGGGCTTTTTTCTTGTTCCAAACAAAGCATAGAATTATTTTTTCTAGGTGTATAAAATATGACATTGGTATTTTGATGGGGATAGCATTCAATCTATAAATCACTTTGGGTAATGGGAATAGTTTAACAATTTTGATTATACTGATGCATGAGCATAATATGTTTATCCATTTGTTTGTATTCTCTGAAATTTCTTCTCTCAGTGTTTTGTAGTTCTCTTTGTAGAGAACTTTCACTTCCTTGC
>NW_003852408.1:4200211-4201109 GCF_000181295.1 Otolemur garnettii | reverse complement strand
TGGATACCCTTATTGCCCTTATAACCCTTCTCTTGCCTTATTCTTCTGGCTAGGACCTTCAGAAAGTTAAAGTGTCATTTTAAAAAGAAGAAGAATTAGAATCATACAGAGTATGTTCTCTGACTACAACAGAATTAACTGAGACATCAATAACAGAGACACCTTGAAAAATCCACAGATACTTGGAAATTAAATACCATACTGTAAAGAAAATTCTGGATCCAAGAAAAAAAAAGAAGTTTTAAAATACTTTTAGTGAAATAATAATAAACACCAAACTATCAAAATTGCCACATGCAGCAAAATCAGTAGAAGAATTATAGCATATTTAGAAAAGAAAGGATGCCAGCCATCTAAAGTTCTCTCTTAAGAATCTAGAAAATGAAAGAAAATAAGAGCTACAGCCAGTTGATGGGGGCTTTTCAGCATTGCTTCTCAGAATAATATATGGCACAACTATTTCAGAAAACAGTTCAGTAGTTTTTTATAGTTGAACATTTGCTTATCATACAACCCAGCAATTGTACATCTAGGTATTTACCCAAGAAAGGTGAAATGTCCACACAAAGACATAGGACTTAAAGCAGCTTTATTCATCATAAGACAGCTTGGAAACTTAAAGAATAATCAACAGGTAAATGGCTGAACATATTGTGGTATATCCTTATAGTGGAATAGTTCTCAGCCATAAGAAAGAACAAAACTACTGCTCCATGTAACAACACATGAACCTTGTGAACCTTGAACACATTACTCTGAGAACCAAAGAAGCAAAAGGCTCTGTGATGTATACTTTCACTAACGGTAAATTCTAGAAGGGGCAAAGCTAGTCTATGACATATAGTGACAGAAGATTCATAGTTTCTTAGGGTTGGAGGTGGGATGTATGGTACAGGGG
>NW_003852408.1:4198645-4198924 GCF_000181295.1 Otolemur garnettii | reverse complement strand
CTCCGGCATATGGTGCTGGCGCCCTACTCCTTTGAGCCACAGGCGCCACCCCCCAGAAATTTAAATTTTATGGTGGTAATTCCTCTAACATTATCCTTTATTGGGGCTTTTTCTTGTGAAAGCAAACATCTATCTGAGTTATTTCATTATAATGAAATACATTAATTTTCAAGATCATCAAAGGAAACAGTAGAAGGAACAGATAGAAAAGAGTTAGTATTCTTAAGAGATGTTTTAGGGCAGGGGTCCTCAAACTTTTTAAACAGGGGGCCAGTTCAC
>NW_003852408.1:4195947-4198061 GCF_000181295.1 Otolemur garnettii | reverse complement strand
TTTGCATAATCTGCTCAAACAAAGGAAATCATTTTTTAACATTTTGGCATATTTCTTTCTAGATGTTTCGATAAACAAACAGAAATAAGTCATATAAATATTTATACATATAATTTAGATTATACTATAACTCCAATTTTGAACTCTACCCTTTTTCCTCCTTGCTACATTCTCTGTGTGTGTAAATTCTCTTAGAATGAAGCTCACAGAGGGTGAATGCGAACAGGACAAACAGAATAGCTACTCTTGGCAACAGAGCTCACCCCAGAGGTGGAAAGTGCAATCCCATTTTGGGCCTTAACAGTGACTTCTGGATACCCAGTCCATTGATGAACATAGTTCCATAATTTTAACTTATAGTAATATTTTTCCAATATTATCTGCCCATCTTTTCCAAAATGTTTCTATGTTTATTTCTTATAGCTAACACCAAGTCTATACTCTATGTGGAAAAAAAAAAGTTGAAACCAAAATTGAACATACCACACAGCCTCGATTAAGGTCAGCCTGGTCCTGGTTGCTGGGCAGTCAGCTTGGAACAAGGCTCGCCTGGTTGTTCAGCAAAGAAGCAGATACACACAAAAGAGGGAGTGTACTTCAACCTTCCCCATTCCATTTGACTACTCAGGTTTCTCTACTTCCCCTAACTCTTTGTCAACCCATTTTTAACAGTTTGTGAAATCAGTTCAGTGAGTCATATCAGCATTGTGAAAAAAAATAATTGAACTGGATAGAAAAGAGAAAACCAGAACATACTGAAGCGTGCCCTGCAAAATAAAGGTAAGTGTTGCTTCGTGGGATATTTGTTTTGGCCCTGTGTGTAAGTTATTGTGAAGCAAAATGTATTCTTACTATGTCATAAAAGCCATTCTCTAACATCCTTCTCCCTAGTCTGAACAGCTGTTGAAAAGCACCACTTTCAAAACGTGTTCAGGCTTCAAAGATTTCCCTGCACCCCTTCCTGCCCACCTGATACACACACACACACACACACACACGCACACATGCACACACACACGCGCGCGCATACCACCTCTCTCTCTCCAGATCTCTATCTAGGTCTTCATTCCTAGCTATGTTTTTGTTTTTGTTTTTACTTGCATAGGAATAGAAATGAGGATAGTTATGAAGATAGAGGAAGAGATAGCAAAAATTACCTTAAAGTCAAGGAAGAAATATCAAAAGAAGGGGACCTACCAAATAATTAAAACAATCACGTCTAGCTGATGATTCAGCAGGTGAGTTTTAATTGTGTCTCTCACTTGTTCTATAATTATCTTGACTTCCTAACAGGTTATAGCTTAGGCTTCAGAGTCAGACAAACCTGGGTTCAGTCACAATTTCAGAAACTCACACGAAACTATAATCGCAGAAATGGCTGGCCCTACTACATCTGTAAATAAATACAATATTCTGGGACTTCTTAAAATGTTGAGTATTTTCATGTAAGATCACATTCTCTGTCACTGGCAATACATTGAACTTGGGGCATTCTGTGTTCCCATTGAGACTGCTGCTGTCAGAATGTCATCTACTCTTGCTTTTCTTGGACTACCATCCCTGAGTGAGTCACCTTTTCCGTCTCCTTTTCTCTGATATATAATTTTTCAGTGCAACTGGAAATAAGATTTTTGAGCATTGTGTTAAATTGAGGGATATAGTAGCAATGATTTGATGGGTTTAGTCTCTGATGAGTTATTGAGCTTTTCAATTTTTCTTTTTTGAGAGAGAGAAGCTCTCCCTATGTCACCTAGTCTAGAGTGTGTTGCTGTGATCAGAGTTCATGGCAGCCTTGAACTTCTAGGCTCAGTGATCCTCCTGTCTTACTCTCTTGAGTAGGTAGGACTACAGGTGTGCACTCCTGTGTCTGGCTAAAAAAAAAAAAAAAAAAAAGAAAGAAATTATTGAAATAGAGGCTTTCTCTGTTTCCCAGACTGGGTCTCAAACTCCTGGGCTCAAGCAATCCCCAAATGCTAGGATTATAGCAACTATGATCCATAGTTGGTCAAGCTTTTCAATATTAAGCTTCAGGGCTTATAGCCCTCATTTCACAACTTTAAGATTCTCCTCCACCTACCCAAATGCTCATTAATAGTGGTTAGAGTATATTAGCA